>NC_091945.1:11204078-11504078 GCF_041260155.1 Ptychodera flava | reverse complement strand
AAGCAGGTACACTAGGTAAAACATTGAAACTATGGTATGGTTGTCAAGACAGAAAGTTGTATTTGCCTTTTAAGATCAAGGTAAACAGATGCAGGCCACATCAGTTTCATTTTTTTCACAGCATTTTATTGCAATGATGAATGCAAGAATGGGTGAACAAGTAGAAACACGTCAATAATGATAAAAGAACATATCAAGTCATTATGTATTATTTTGCTTTTAAAAAGGCATTTTCAATTCTTTTTTCTCAAAAAACAGCCTCAAAAAACAACAGCTACACATGTTTTAACATTCAACAATACACTACGTAGAATGCCATCTATCCAACAAATCCCAACACAAAAACACACAAAAGGGTTGAACTTTGAAAGTTTCTCGATAGCAAATACTGAATAAATCTGCATGAATAATCGTTTTTGTGTAGCAAATTTCAAAGAAATTGGACAAGCCCTTTCAGAGAATACAGATTTTTTGACCATGAATGGCATAAATTGCCCTAAAAAGACAAATATTGAAATTTCAACACATCTATACACATCCAATCAATTTGGACATGCTGCTACAGAGAAATAGATGTTTTGATAAAAAAAGGGCAACAATTGCTCTAAAAACACAAATATGCAAATTTAACTATATTATTTAGCTTATTTTAGCTTCTCAGCTTGTCAAAATCAATTGTAAATCATGAGATGCGTGATGTTTGGTGGGGTGAATGTAGGCATTTCACCACGCAGTAGAAAGGAAAGCCAGGAAACCAAAATAGTCAATTTTCAAAACCATAGGAAGCTACTGAGGAGCAAGAAGACCATGTTTCAGAGGAAGATGTGTAATCCAAAAAAAATGCTCCCAAAGTGCCACCAAATAACACCATTTTTATCTCTATTTTTCTAAAGCTCCAACAGCAGGAGGGGGGACACCCCCTCCTGACCTCCCCCCGTAAAAATACTCCCCAAGTGCCACCAAATAACATCATTTTAATCTCTATTTTTCAAAAGCTCCAACGGCAGGAGGGGGACTCCCCATCCTGACCACCCCCCCCAAATATACTCCCCAAGTGCCACCAAATAACACCATTTTAATCTCTATTTTCAAAGCTCCAACGGCAGGAGGGGACCCCCCTCCTGACCTCCCCCCCGCAAAAATACTCCCCAAGTGTCACCAAAGAACACCTATTTTTCAAAAGCTCCAACAGCAGCAGGGGGACACACCTCTCCTAACCTCTCCCCCCCCCCCCGTGACCGCTTGCGTGGCCGCTTGTGGTGCTTGGCACCACATCTTTGCCCTCTATATCTTCAGACAGCGACGAACTAAAAAAAAATTATAAATCTGAAAATTTACTCTGAAAAAAAAAAATTTGCACAGCTAATCTCAATTGGAAAAAAAAAATTTCAGAAATTTACAATAGTAAAAAAAAAATTTTCACAATTTCATTGTGACCACCCCCCCCTCCCAAGGTCTAATGGTACATCCCTAAACCGATATTGCTAAACTTTGTACACACAACATTTTAAACAAACAGAGCAAGTAATTGTAAAACGCATGTTAGTCAAATACTGTGTGATATGTACACAGGTCTGCGGTATCTGACAGTTGTACAAATGCTTTCGTAACTAGCTCCAAAAGAATTTCAAGGCCGACTACCAGATAAGAAACCCAGATTCGAAACTAAATTTCATGAGATCTAGTTTGACATATTGTGCAATATTTTCAACCGCGGAAGTAGATTAAAGTCAGTGAGTCAGTATGTTTGAAAGGCAATCATCATTTAGGAGCAGTATTTGACCGTTTCGAATGTACCATTCTATGCAACTTCCATGAAATCAATTTTATTCTGATCGCAAAATTACAATCTATGAATGCAATATTTTGATTACAAATACGTCGTACCACTGAAAAATGCCGAAGAAAGCCCAATCTCTGAATGTTGACTAAGTTTGAAAAAAACAATCACAATTTGGGAATAGGATTTGAAGGTGATTCGATCTTTTTTACTTGGTTTGGTGAAATTGCATCCATGCTTTCCAATGTCAGAGTACTGAGATTACACTGATTGCAGGTTCCTGTTAGACTGATGTACAGACAGGAACAAAATCACTGATACACAACACCAGTAGTTCATAAGATACACGTAAGGGAAACGGGAACAAGGAGTGAAAGCAAACATGAGACATTAACTTAAGAGTTTGTGTCTATACTTTCACATAAGAATCAGTGAATGGACAGTCGACGTCTTTCTTACGTGATATCAGGAAGCTATCGCAGTTAAGTTCAGACAAAATGGCGTGTCTGTTTCTATCATATTTCTATAACTCTGTCTTGCTGGTATTGATTTTCAAAATTTCAATGTTTTCTCCATACATATAAGCGTCCTTGGGCGAGATGAATCCCGCGCATTTCGACTCAATTTCAACTATAACAAGGCAGTATTGCTGAAGGCAATGAGTACTTGGGCCGTGATAGAGTAATTTTGAGGACAATATATACTACTATTCAAATATGGTCTTGAATTTCCTCCTGTCAATGAGGCATTTGATTAACTGGTTATTAAACGAAGCAATGGCATGACAACGGCAAAATATGTCTAGCAACTTTTGTGGAGTTTGAGGCAGGGGTTCTTTATTTATAGCGGGAATTGCTTAAACTCCTTAAATATTCAAATTACAGCAAATTTCTTTTGTTCTCGATGGTAGATGTCTAATATTTAGATGGGCATATTTAGATTTCTACCCTATAGTTATCTCTATATACCAAAAATCGGACATCCAGCTCTATTGGCTTGCTCAGAATTAGATATGCGCATAATTAATGAGGTACAATATGTGGTGTCATAAGGTGTCCCATCATACCATTTATGAAGGGTGTAGCACTTGTGGTTACTGAGTTGTGGACAAATATATATATTTGAGGTCAAAGGTCATTGAGGTCACGTCACATTTTGTCATAATAATTGTATTGCTAAGTTATCCCTATATACCAAAAATCAGACCTCTAGTTCTATTGGCTCGCTCAAAATAAGATATGCACATAATTAATGAGGTACAATATATGGTGTCATAAGGTGTCCTTTCATACCAAATATGAAGGGTGTAGCACTTGTGGTTACTGAGTTGTGGACAAATATGTATATTTGAGGTCAAAGGTCATTGAGGTCACGTGAAGTTTTGTCAAACAAATTATATTGTTAACTTATCCCTTTATACTAGTACCAGAAATCAGACCTCTTGCTCTATTGGCTCGCTCATAATTAGATATGCACATAATTAATGGGGTACAATATGTGCGTCATAAGGTGTCCCATCATACCAAATATGAAAGGTTTAGCACTTGTGGTTACTGAGTTATGGACAATAATGTATATTTCAGGTCAAAGGTCACCAAGGTCACATGATATTTTGTCAAAATGTCTGAGATATCTGCGTGAACCGATGGATTCACTGATGGACTCACGGACGGATATGAGCCAATCTATAAGCCCCCTGGACTTTATCCGTGGGGACAAAAAAACTGTGTCACTGCATCCTTTAGGCAATATGAATACAATGAGAAACTAAATTTTTATTTTCTTGGCATCATACATGCGAGTCTATGGAGAACTGCCTTATACATGGGAGTCTATGGAGGTGTAAACTAAAAAGTCCTCTAACACGGCCAAATTTGATAGCATTGTGAAACAAATCGACGTGCATCTGTATGGGGTTGGGTACTAGGCGTGAACGGACGGACGGACGCACGGACATGACCAAACCTATAAGTCCCCTCGGACTTCGTCCATGGTGATTAAAAACAACGCAACAGTTATTACAGCTACACCGGCGGTAGGTTCATATCCAGAGCCCGGTACGGTCTGCCGCCGTCGCTTGAAAACAATCTCATGCACCCGGCCATATGGGCAGCTGGCCGGATGACTTCCCGGAGAAGGCGAGCCGTCACGTTCAAGCTCAGGATTATTTGTCGATCAAATTTAAATAAATTTACCTTACCTAGATGAAATTTTGTCTATAGGCTGAAATTTCGCCGAAGTTTGACAAAATTACATCGATTTTTCAGGTTCATATGCGACATTTTTGAGTTTTGAGTGCAGACAGAAATAAGTTTTGAGGCAACATGGCTGCGACCCCATGTTGACCCCTAGCCCTGCGTACGATGCTATGTGCTACAGCTAACACACAGCATCGTACGCAGGGCCATAAGCGAGAGTTGCCGACATCGACGGTTATTTACGAGAAGTGAATAAAAGGCTGTCATTTTTGGAAGCGATCGAGTAGCTGAGGTAGGCTGGGATACGACTTGGGCCCAAGAACGCTGAATTTCGGCAGTAATTTGGCTTTTTACGTCAAGTTTCAAAATGGATTTGAAGTCACCGACCCAACGTACGGGTCTTTGCAGGGCTGTGGTGTGCGGGGCGGTTAGCTGTAGCGGAACACACAGCATCGTACGCAGGGCTAGTTGACCCCAAGTGAAAATGTGTTCGCGATCAAATCTTCCTATATTTTTTTCAGAATTTTCAACAAAATCATTGCTTCTTACATCTTTTGTAAAATATAAAATACTAAAATAAAACTGCGATGTGCCATGTCTCCAGATTTCTAAAATATCGTTCGTTGACCGTTCGACGCAAACTTGTGACGCAGTTGAAATTCAATACTGACCGCCAAATAAGTCTAGACATCCTCCAAATTATCCAACCATTCGCATTGGAGTTCAGCTCGCTTAGAGTATCATAACATTTTTCGGCCTTCTTTTAGATCGACCCTAATATCTCCCATTTAGGAAATAAATACACAAGCTACCTCGACAAAACTTCGTGCACCATCCAAGACCAAACGCACTACAAATCTGTCTTGACGTCATCATCTCCTTACATGGTAATCGGCATACCGTATTTTTTAGCAAAGGGGACACAGAATACGTCGGAGTATTCAGTTTCAAAACGTATTACATTGTGTGATGTTGTCAAAAAAAGTCATGTTACTGCAGTGGTATAAATTACAAAACACAAAAGTTCAAATCAGTTTATTTTGGACTGGCTTTACCCAACATTTCATATTGTTTCTTATGCCAGATTTGACCACGTGCTTACTGGCGACCCCTTTTCATGCAAATTTTGTGTCAAATGATGTGTTCCCGTGGAAAACAAACGTACGATTTCTAATGAAGGAGGCGAAATTTGCCCTCAAACTCGAAACCACCCCTATGGGGTGTACCTAGCTATTTTGAACGAGCTTCTCGAATCTGCAGCTCTATTTCGAAATGATGGTCTGGTTTTCTCAGCTCAAGGATAAGTTTCTCCATCGCTGTGGGCATTACTATTCTCAACCGGGGGTACAGTTTCCAGTCGTAATGTTTTTCATTGTGTCCGGGATATAAAACCTTTCCTTTTCAAACTTTCTCTTTGATTAACACTAATCCACATCTTGTCAGTGATTAAACATGTTTCAAGTTTAAATGTTAAATTCTGGTCTCGAGCCCTCCTGTTCGACCAAACCGAAATTACCCCTCCCACTTTGGCTCGTCCAGTGGGTGTAGCAAGGGTCGTGCCATCGCCTAGGAAACGGAGGGTGCATTAATTGTTGCATTTCGATGCACATTTTGATTATATTCAGAAGATTTTGTGGCAAAAACTCAGATAGAGAAGCATTTATATTCACATCTCACTTATTCAAGACTGGCTGATAGCAGCACTTCCATTCAGTTAACATCATTACGCCATTTATTATGCCAAGAAAGATGAAGCCAATACATTTTGCCCTCCCTGGTCTCAGCCAGAAATGGTTATACCTTACAGTTTTTTCCCACGGAATGAAAACAAATGTACTTGGGCTGAGGCCCAAGTACAACAATACTGACACCAACGAATACTAGCACGGGACCGAGAACATTGTGTCGATCACAAGTTCACATGCTGAAGTATCCACCAAGAAACTAATTCCTGTCGAGGAGACAATCTGTGTACTACATGGATCGTGTCATTGCACAGCAAGATCTTCAAAATACGATGAAAATGACCACGAGTCATGGTATCATCTTTTGGTGTTTTTATGACTCATACACGAGCCATTGCATCAGATTGCATAATACATTCAGAGTCAACCTGATCGAAACCCGCCCTACTTTAAACGGCCTGTCGTCACCTCCCCTGCAATATATATGTGGCATTTCGTCAGCCTTAAATTCACTTGCTTTAATAATTAATAGCTTAAAAACATGCAACCATGGATTTAAAACATGCAACCGACAGCCATATTCTGAAACTTATTTCAAAATTTGCATTCCTTTGCGGGATCCCGCCGCACATCAGTGAACGTGGTAACAAGTTCCCAAGTCCCATGACAGTAACTTATATATTGCAGGATGCATAAACAGATATTATTACTTTGTACTTGAAGTGATTTGTATAATATATATATATTATATATATATATATATATATATATATATATATATATATATATATATATATATATATATGCAGAGAGACAGACAGATAGACAGACAGACAGAAACAGACATAATCAGAAAGATACAGAGACAGAAAAGAGAGATCACCTGAAAGAATACGGCTGTCATATTTAAATTATCCCAATTTTTATATTAGCTAAAAAATGTATTGTGTGTCATATAATCAACCATTGTATTAACACTTTCACCGTCAACTAGATTACATTATGGGAGGCTTGAATATACTGAGGAACTGATAAAATGATGGTACGAATTACATGAAAGGGCTCCAGCCATTTTTTGGTGACAAGAGAATATTGCTTGTTTAAGAGATGTACGAACATATTTATCTATATTATACTAGTGACCTTTCGTCCACTGCAGAATATTTAGGTATTTATGCATACAGTCTGCATACAATAATTTGCAGTGTTCTCAAGCAGAAACATGAAACCAAAGGTACGTGTTACGTTGCTACACTGTGATCAGTAGTACCATGTGGGACCCCATTTCTATACATCCACACTGCATGACATGTCAACATCAAGTGTTTGACTGGCTATGAGTTAAGGGATAGAAGTATATTCTCCCTCTGGCCTGAGTCACACAAATGATACATTCTGATGTGCTCTCAATAAACAGATGTATCTTAAGAGACTACCAGTGACAGGTAAAAGGCAAATAAGACTTTATATGACCAATGAACGTGCGTCAATGATATTATACAACATTCAAGCATGTTCATTTTAAGCTAAATTGACAGACCATCAGTTAAATTTTGCCGGCTACTTGTCAAGGCTATTTCACCTACTGTAAATTACTGAGCCCCAATTTCTTGTCTAGTGCGTAGTCGATCTTAGTTTTGCAAATCCCTGCAGTACAGTGTGGGACTAAACGTAAATCCCCCAAAAGGGAAAGTTTCCTGGGGTCTATGGACTGAAATATTTTAACATCAAGCCTCTCATTTTTCTATTCCTTCAATACCTTTGGAAGGTCGGATAGTATAGTTTATCTCCACGGCCAGTATCCTTATGGGCATGTTCCTCACCACATGCAAACAAAATTTGCGTTTCCCAGTTTTCATGGTATCAGAATGTATAAAATTGCTCCATAGATGCTTGGGTGACTCTAGTCATACGGTGTTGGGAAACCAAAACACGTTCAAAAGTAACAATTAAGGTCGGTGTTGAAAAAAGCGACGTGTTGCGTTTTCAGTAAGTGATGGTGAAGTTTTGATATTGCTTCCCACGACTGAACAAACTCGCGCTATTTGTACATCTAACTATAAATTATAGCGTGGTAAATCAAGTATGAATCAACTTAATTCTTCAGACAAAGTCAGTTTGTAAAGTGGTTGCTTTAACTGGAGGGGACTCTGCCGACGACTTAAAGCAAACAGCTGTTTCTTTCGATATAATGAGTGTATTTTCAATATTTTTGTTCTACAACACATGACTTGTACATATTCTTATTCGCGCCCTGAAATGTGTCGAAATACATATCAGCTTAAACAACAACACACGTTATGTAAATATATAATGCAGTCGTTGAGAAACCAACTCTCAACACGCAATTTTATCGTTGATAAATAATATTCGTGACCGGACTTACATTCGGACTTACAGCAGCATTAAATTTAACAACCACATTAAGGATATAAGAAGTTCAATTATTATTATATCAACGTAATATAGTGAGTGCAAGAAGCACTTTATTTTACTTATACTTTACTAAGTTACTTATAGCCTCTGCCGTTACCTCATTAGAATAAAAACTTGAAAGATACCATACATTATAATTCATCTTTTTTCTTCATCTGTTTCAACCAATCAGCGGATGTCAAACATTTTCGTGTCGGCCAAATCTTTCATCTAAGCTTTGATTCCCTTGGTAGATGTATTCATGTGTCTCTAAAGTATTGATGGTCATTTCCAAAGCGTTTAAATCAAATGACAACGAAATCGTTATCAAAAAATTATTTCATGACTAAAATCTTGCACTATTATTATGGTCTAAAGACATCGTCTGTCCTTTTACATACCAATATTTTGTCGTCAAGGTCACCAAGGTCACCCAATGTCACGGATTTCAGCAACCCGTGTATGAATTTAAAGCGGAGAGTTGCTCTGTAT
Organism: Ptychodera flava; assembly: GCF_041260155.1. NCBI lineage: Eukaryota > Metazoa > Hemichordata > Enteropneusta > Ptychoderidae > Ptychodera > Ptychodera flava. Next base: position 11,495,508 of record NC_091945.1, on the reverse strand, counting down.
TACATTTATTTATTATTTATTCATTTATTTATTTATTTATTTATTTATTTATTTATTTATTTATTTACTCATGAACCAACAGGTTGGCCCAATAACAGGTTCGTTTGAAATAAAATATAACACAAAATAAATAAAAAATGAAACAAAAAGACAAACAGGATATTTCACATAAGAAAAAAGTCAGCAGAACCACAAACAGACCAAAATCCTGAAAAACTATAACAATTATGCAATAAACAGGATCTTGCAAAATTCATGTCGGAAATTAGTGTAGTTATTAAAAACACGATTGGAACTAATTTGGGATAATTGGATGAAGTAAGGTCAGTTTAATCTGCAAATGTAAGCTCATCTGCTTTTCCTTTTACGTTATACACTTGTTTTCATGAGTAATTTGTAATATTGCAACATTCAACTATACGGTACCAAACACTTTTGAGAAATTTTAAAAGATCCAATATCCCAATTATCCCAAATTAGTTTCAATTGTATTTAAAAATATCATAATTTTGCTTGTGACAGTGCTGGCGCTGATCTAAAATGAAAAGCGCGGCGCAAGGTAAAAAAGGAACGTTAAAATTAAGCACATCTGGTACACTACAATAAGAGTGCAGGGTTTTAAAAACAAACAGACTGTCTAAAACATTCGATAGTTTTCGAGTTTAGGATAAATTACTCTACATATCTTTTGAACAAGCCTGCGATGAGTTGATGCAAATATATTTGACGATTAAATATGGGGAGACCAGATGGGGTAATTTTCAACATGGCTTCTGACATAGAAAACTTTGATACTGTTAAATATTTACAAGTACGCTTGATACATCCATGCATTTTAAAAGCCTTTGAAACCACATCATTACTGTGCATACCCCAGGTAAGTTTGCCTGTTAAAAATACACCAAGGTCTTTTACAAAGACCTTGTTGTGTTTTAATTACATCAAACATTAATAATGAGAATGTTCTGGAATTACAACTGCGTCAATGATTCTGTGTTGCTCCCTTCCTACATAGTTATGCTAACCTTCGAATTCATTACACTCCGCTACCTCGCCAACTGTAAAATTTAATCAAAAGCGAGGGACATTTTCTAGGCTATGTTTGTTGTTTGCATATTTGTTTCTAAAACGTCAGTTCAAACGCCCTGGTAAATTTCAAACTTTTTCAGCTGCGAAAGTGCCGTGCAGTTCTCTCTGTGATAACAGTATCTTGACCAACAACGCAGTCTTCTGGAGGTGTAAGGTAGGTTTTTTGTTATCAGTTCTAGTTTTCTTCTTTTCTTTTTTTCCAATTTTGAAGTAAATAGTGCCAATGAAGTACCAGGATGTCTTGAAGACCTTGAATATTGTATAGAAGATGGCACTGTACCATAATAACATCAGCGCTGTAATATATGTGTCGTATCATTAGAAAGAAGCTTGAACTGACGACGAGTAATGATGTAGAACTTGAACTTGTTTACTTAATACGGAACCATGGCTAGGCCTCAGGGCTGGGCCGCTGATACACGAGTCAGCCTGTCAGTGTCTCTGCCTGAGTTAGTCCTGTCTCCTCTGTTCGTGCTGTGTGTGTATGTGTCTATTTATACAGTATCTTGCGGCGCCATAAAGAATACAATAAGATGACATACAATACTTTGATTTCTACTGACGTCAGAAAAGACACAAAAGTACAAATTATCACTTGCCCGTGTGTATCAAACCCACGCCATGAATAAATTAAAACGGTAATAACAGCTCAATATTACGATCGATTGAACAATAGAACATGGCGGTAGGACGCATAATACCTCGATGAGAAACATAGTTACTGGGTGAATTTTTGATTGTGTAACGAGTGAGACCATGTTGTCGATATCGTGCTGGTATTTCGTGGCGCCAGTATAGTTAGAGTCCAAATCGAGAGGAGTTACGCGGGATTTAACAAGTCCATGGACGCTATGTATCGAGAGCGCGAAAGACTAATTTTTAGCGCCAATTTGAAAGATTATGACATGTGTAAAGGTTGATGATTTAGAATTGGAATGTCTAACCTGTGTACACGCGTCTCAAATTTTACAAAGTTTGAGAGATCTCGGTGCACATGTAACCCTTGGAAATTCAGAACAAATACAATTTAAAATCACTGGAGAAAAATTAAGATCTCTGTGATATTTTCCGTTTTGGAAAGCCAGACTGCACATTGTATTTGATCCACATTTGATATGGACATTCCTTGTCGGAGAAATCGGACAAAACATAATTTGTGTCATTTTCCTACATACATGGTCAGGATATATCAAATGGAGAGAGAGAGAGAGAGAGAGAGAGAGAGAGAGAGAGACAGAGAGAGAGAGAGAGAGAGAGAGGGACAGACACAGACAGGCAAACAGAGAGACACAGACAGACAGACAGACAGACAGACAGACAGACAGAGACAAAGAGACAGAGAATCAAGTGTAAATTCCTACATTGCCTCTGTGGGTTAGATTAAGTAACTAATATCCCTTAAAGAACCAAGTTTCATGTCCAACGTAGCAAAGGAAACCAACCTTGCAACATTCCTGTATGAATACGAAAACGTAAAATCCTTGCTTTTCCCAAGACCATGGGATAAAAGAAACCGGGAGCCGAGAGAAGAAGATATTCTACGTCACAATGGGCGACAACGATGTTCTATAGTATTAGGCCTTCTGACACAAGCAATAAGAAAGCTCCATTCGAGTGCCAATAGGCCCACTACGTGCACACTTATTTATTTATTTGTTGCAAAGCATGGGCTCACTAAAAACAATAGGAGCAGCATTTTTAGTTTGTGTATGAAGCCCGGAGTTGGTGTCAGACGAAGTATATTTATCGTATATCGTAATATCCAGGCACTTTTATCACACACATAACCGTATGCTTCAGTTTTGCAGCTTACGAAGTTTGAAATTTTCAAGGGCGTCTGTACTGATGGTCTAGATTGAAAAAAAAATACAAACAAACAGACATAACCTGGAAAAATCAGCGACATTAGGAACAAAATATGCCAAACAATCCGTCAGACGACCTTGACGACAATATATTGGTATTTAAAAGGACAGACGATGTCTTTATACTATAATATATTAGTGCATGATTTTAGCCATAAGTTATTCTCTATTATATTATGCAAATATATTGATGACGCAAATATTGCCGCAACTCCAAACAGCCTGTCGCCGGATGGATAGCTTTCTGCGCGAGCAGAGCATCTCACAGCACGTTCATGTACAGCATCTCTGTCCCTTCCTTGTGGAGGGACCGTGACAGCATGTACGACCCTGCTTGTTGCATCTACGCCGTGCTATTCGACTTGTAACTTAGCAATACAAACTTCCGCAAATATTTGCAATGTCGTGGTCATTGTCAGTATATCAATATTGATACCTGGCAGGATAGGTGTTAAAGCTGTGTATCAAATTACAGTTATTTATTTGATGATTTAATGCTTACAAACATTGAATCTATATCGATTTAAACTCACCCAGTCAGGTTTCCCCCGGCAGCAAAAGGCACCCATATTGATGCAAGAAAATAGACGGACAGCTTGAAGCCAGGTGCAGTGTTATAAATATACGAGTATGTGTGTTTGGTGACCAGCCAGATCCAAGGCAGTGAATACACCAGGGTGTTGATATAGAAACTTTTGAAAATTTGGCATTAAAGTGGCGCGATTTGGTGACACTTTGAACGACTATTACATGTGAATATTTTTGCATACCCCCGCATTTTGTCTATCACCTTTTGCATAACCCCATCCCGTTTATGATTTTTCGGGTGATCCAACTCATCCCATTCTTCCGGCCATATAAATATTGTTGACTCCCTAGAGAAAGAACTCACATGAAAGACTCTCTCTGTGTTGTTACAGTTTTCTGACCGCGTTATCATGAGTTCATAAAAAATTATAGCAAAGACGCTTGTAAATTTCCACGATATTTATAATCTCGCAAGTAAATCCATTTTTTTTATGAAAAAGTTTACAATCGATTCGTTGTAATGAGTGAATTAACATGGTCAGAAATACTAGTCTGATGTGCGAGGTTATGTGGAGGTTATGTCGATTATGTAATGGTCATAAGGTGATTGCCCCCCCCCCCCTCCGCCCGACGTAATTACTGAGGAAAATGTTTTTTCCCGGGTCAGGAATATCCATGACGTAAACTGCCCTCTGGTGTGAGTTGAAAGAAGTCAAAACGTATAATGGGGTATTTTCGAAGATAGTATATTCTCACTTTCATGAGTAGGGGAATCACAAGCACTATTAAGCATTTTTATTGCCAAGAGATATCATCAAGCTGTTTATTCTCAGCTTTGTAAATTTGCAGGTCATAGGTCAAAATATGGTGAATATGGTGAAATAGGGCGTCAGGCAAGGCGACTATTGATACCGTACATCCATTCAACCGTGTGAAACATGCAATAGAAGAGTAAAGGGCGAAGGTCTATAGCAATGGAAAAGTATTCATGCTGAAGCTTACAGTCAAAATGCTAGCATACGCTGGGTTGGGTTTTAAATAATACGCAGCAAAACGGAAAAAAATTATAGCAAAACTAATCCTATCGACTTCCATCAGTGTGAATGGTTAGGCCCATCAAAGTATTGTACAAATGCAACATCAAGTCTTCAGAGACGTTTGGTATTTCACACACTTAAACTTAAATATTGAAGTAGACTACACAATTTGCAAGGAATTCAGGTTTTCAGAACATGTACGGGGGAGAGTTAAGATACTTTGTAACATGAAGATGTGGTATAGAGAGCCGGGACTCTGTCGAAGCATAGTTTTTCCTATTTGCTCAAAACTGACAAATTCATGTTAAAGCACCAACATCTTCGTCTTTATGCAAATCTCTCTCTCTCGAAGTTACATTAATTAATCAGCCTGTTAATTACATGTAATGTTGTATCTTCTCCATGACCTTTGTAGCTAGTGAGTCACAGTCGCGTGTGGTTCGACACACGACGGCCGGGGTAGCTGCATGTGTATCGCTGTAGTGAGTCACCGCAAAGGTCCCTCGACGTTTTACTCAGAAAGCGTACGGAGGGACTTCCCCTCGTATAGCGGAAACGCTGACAGTGTACATTCATAGAGCTATAAAAGCCAACTAATCTGTCATGTGCTTCATATCGTTTCAGATTCAACTAAAATGCACAAGTTACTACAATTGCTGTTGTTGGTTCTTCTGTCGTCTATCCAAATCTCAGGTAAGTATCATAAATCTTACCTACAAAGCGCACCCGCAGAGACCCAGTACAGCGTAGCTTTTCTGCGATCGCTGTATATATTTCTATTCTAATCACAGGGAAGGCCAGAAGTCTGGTTGTTGTTGTTGTCCCTGTGTAAGTGTAGGGAGACAGTGTACGTTTGGAGAGAGTTGCATCGGGTCCAATAATGATAGCGTCCTTGTAGTGTTTCTTATAACATCTGCATTACGTTGAAACAACAACAACACAATAGTTATGTCCGTTGAATTTTATTGGTCAACAATAACAACAACACGACTAATATAAACAAACAATACAAAAAACAACAACTACTAGATTTCTGGGTTCCCTGTGTTCTAATGCTATACAGGGAGATTTCGCCGTGTATCTGCACCACATGCAACAGCGCGATAACCTCTAAAGATCGTGCCCCATCGCCCCCTCTCACTGGAACTCCAAACATCCTGTCACCAGATTCGCAAAGTAATACTTAATTTACTTCTACGAAAGCAAAGCCTCTACAGAACAAACACGTGCATGCTAGACGCTGGTTGTTGAACTGCCATCTACGCGGCGCTATTCGACTTGTAACTAATACGGTACAAGCTTTCATAAATTTGAGGAATGTCATTGTCATTGCCAACATGTCATTATAGGTTATCGTGCCACTGAGTGTACCTGTATATTACAGAACAATTCATGGGCATGTTGTCGCTTGCGGTAATATTATAAATTTGCCATTCTTACGTCATCACCAGCTGAATGTAAGGACCTGTTGATCTCTGTATCACGGTCACTTGTGGTTAAGGACAAGGCGTACAGCCCCTGTGACCCAGAAAACTTTTTTTACGGGACCACTTGCCACATCACCGTATAGATGGTGATGGGGAGAAGAAAGGCGATGATGATGATGAGGAGGAGGAGGAGGAGGAGGAGGGGCAGTACAAATGATGATGATGATAATGATGATGATGATGATGATGATGATGATGATGATGATGATGATGATGATAACAAAATCTGTGATAAATCTAATTACTATGAAAAGAATGAAGCTGAATAACACAACAAAACCTGATGTAGACCTACTGGGAGTTTTTGTGGACGTATTCAGAGCATATAGAAAGCACACAACTTGATTTCATGAACCTTGATATCGATACAATTCATAATTGCAAGGAGAATGACAAGAGACTGGCGTGTGATTTGAATACTCTGAAATTTGGTGTGCAGCTTCCTATGGTTGATCATACGTCCCCAGTTTGATGAAAATAAGCTGACTTGTATGTTTGAAGCTTTTAATTTTTTGGTAAAAATACCCAGTACCCAGCTTGTCAACATTGACGGTACATATCATATGTCCTGATTTGTTAGTTTTGATGATCAATTCAGGTCCGGACTTAAATTGTCAGCAACAATGCATGTCACGCACTGACATGTCGCATTCACAAACCAAAATCTGGGTATTTCAAAAGTGCTATAGGAAGTACAGTAGAAGACTGTGGTTGATACATTGAATAAACAAAGAAGAAAAATTGTCAAAACTTACAGGTTTCTGCCGCTTTAAATAGCAATGCTTTTGTACGAAAGTGTCATAAATCCTCGACTTTTGGAAGGCGGAGGCTTCTCCTTTCACATCACACCACAGGGGAGTTCACGTCATGGATTTTCCCAATCCTGGAAAGATACTTTTCCTTAGCAATCACATTGGGGTTGTGAGAGAAAGGAGCAATAGCCTTGACAAGTATCATGACCTTTACATGACCTCCCACAATACACCACTATTTCTGTTTGAGTGAATTATTTGGATGAACTGAATTTTGTAACAAGATTCGACTTCCAACGTTTCTCAACAAAGATTTGCATTGATGATGTAAGTTAGCACATATCTGTTAAAGATTCAGTCTGTTATGTGTGTCTTGTACTGGTATGCATTTTCTTTCATAAAATTTCATCCAGTTTTACTGTCACTGACTCAAAATTATATCTATTTAGCAACACGAGTTGTTTTTAAAACTGTTGAAAAGTTCATCTCACTGTTATTGTCATTGCGATTTTTTGTCACAATTACTACTGAAGCCTTTTTATTCTTTGTCATTGCTCTTTTTCTACCTAAACATTCGAAACGGGTTTTCAGATGTTGGCGACATAAATGAGTGTCTAGCATAGCAATGGAGATCTATAAGGATAGATAGATGGTTCTTTTCGCCAACTCTACCATGGTAACACCCCTTTCACATACGTTTCAAAACGACTTTGTTGTATCGAGTCTTGGTTAAAGATTCAAGTAAATTACATCACCCTACAATAGCATTTCCATTCATTTCTGCATGCAAGTTTATAAAACTACACTCCTCCACCTACGCACAGGTAATCCTTTACTTTAAAATGTGACGTATTGACAGTTTCATGGCATCATGTGATGATGTCGATGGAAAGGGAAATTCCCCTCATGAATATTAATTAGCTTACGCATCAACAGAAACAAACATGAGAAAGGGATTCCCCCAGTGAACGGTGTCATATTCAGCAAAGGCTTAAACTATCCATTTGTGAACACTCGGCAGATCAGTTAGCTGTCATTTCCTTTGCCTCTTATCTGAAAATGTACTTTAAGTTTCAATACCTTGTTTGGGGGATTCTTTCATCGGCTCTCGACATTGTGCAAGCTGTGACGGGTAAGTACTGTAATTAGTGTAAACCTGATATGAACAAAGTTTCACATGGCGCTACAACTGCACAGAAGCTCTCGATGTCTTTGTATAGTGTACGAAAATCGCAATCACCTCACGGTGAATGAGAATGGAGTATGTATCGCTTTACAAACTCCTAGCCCTGGATCCATTGGCGGAACGCTTTGCTGTTTCTACACGCGGACGCTTCGCTTCATGTGGAGAGAGAATGAAGCGTCAGAGCGTAAAAACAGTTAGTTGTGCGTGGCAGGGTTGTGTGTTTCCGGCTATAGCCCCCCACCATGTGCGTGAACTACAGATGCCTATAGCCGGTAACACACAGCTCTGTCAAGCTCCACCAAAAACACACTCCGCTATCCGTGGCTGACTGCCTCCATTTCGACCAACACCGAACATCGATCGACTATTCGGGCAGTGCACCTTCGTTGGAAAAGCGCGACCACAGTCCCCTGTGGTCTATTCCGCTCTGCGTCTATGCGCCCTATAGACTTGTGTACATATGCCTACGAAGAAGACATATGTACACATGTCTGTGGGGCGCATAGTCCAAGAGCGGAATAGATCACAAGTGACTGTGGCGCGACCAGCCCAAAGTAGCTCAAAGATTTGCAAAGGTTCATTGTCAATCTCTACAACCATAAACGGCAACGGGACACCATGACCCCCGCCGCAGCTGCTAGCTGTACAGAATCCTGCCCGTGGCCGGCCACAATATGCACGTTGCGGCGAGCAAGCGTGCGCGTTGTCCGTGAGAATTTACACAGCAGTCTTTATGGCGAGGCGTGAGAGGTCAGAAACAAAGGAACACTCAAAGTTAACTATTTATAGAATCTTAAAACGTGTACAGAAAAAAGTAAAAACACCGTTATGCCATTTAAATTAGTCATTTTCTGATAAAGTTCTTCGTGATACATTTTTGTAAACATTTTAGTTTGAAAATAAATTTTACTGTATTCCACACCTCTGTGGAATTAGCGCCTCGGCATACGCAATGCATGGTAAAGTAGAACAGTAATGCAATAAGCGTCACCTGATGTTATGTCACTGAAATTATCTGTATCAGTTTTATTGAAAACCTTTTCACTGATGTTCAAGATCTTGATAGGAATATCAGGGCTCTCCATGAGGGGATATTAAGGGTGGGCTAGCCCTGAGGTTTTTTGACTCATCTAGTATTATTCTCATTACTGCACAAAAGAATTCATCATATGTATACGTAAGTGTGTCTGGGTATGTATCTCTAGTGATGTGTAGGTATGTATGTATGTTAGTACACAGACAAATAGAAAGACTGTCTCTCTTGTCTGTGGTTAGTAAAAGGGGGCTAGTAGACCTAACAGTCGGTGTATTGCACGTAATCAGGGCCAAAATTAGCATCTAACATTTTGAGCCAACCTCAATCAATGTCGATACAAGCACAGGGTAAAGGAGGCAGTCCCCTGGGGTGGGGGAGGGGTGGGGTTCTTTGTGCACGGGTTTATTTTATTGTATTAATTTGACTTTGATATTTCAAATAAAGATTTAGACTCCAACCCGTCTGACTGCTTTGTTCCGCAAACGTTGCCAACTTGCTAATGGGCTGTCCGTTTCAGCGGATTAATTGATTAAAGTCAACACCACAGCCGTCCCACACGCAGTGAAATAAAAAGTTCTTATTTTACTGCGTGTGGGATTGCAAAATTAAAAATCTGCCAAAAACGTGGCCATACCTTTTCCTTGACTCTTATGTTATATGTTGACCATCACATATAAGTAGATAAGTTGTTTATGTATTGGAGAGTTTGGTATTAAATTTCCAAAATATCGCTTAGTTCAAATAATATTTCTTTCCCATCATTTGGTTCACAACAGGTAGTTCAGTATGGCGTGAAATACCAACCGATGTGTGTGCAGAGGAAAATGGACACGCCACATTGACATGCAGTGGAGATGGACAATATGAGATATCATGGAGAAAGCAGACTGCAAATGGCTGGGAAAGTATATCATCTGGGAATTCAATCTTATACGGAGTTTGCAACACCTGTCAGATCACAGGAAATCATAATGTTGGTCAGTATAACCTTAAAATTGACCCTGTATCGCTCCACAACGCTGGTAAATACAGATGTGAACTGTTTGCAGCTCGTCCATACCACCATCAAGCAAGAATTGTCATTACATGTAAGTAACCCACTTCATCTAACCCTTATTTCTTTTTACATTACATGTATTTGTAAGTGATGTGAATGAAAATAGTCACATATTTCACCATGCAATGAAATTTTTTGCTGAAACCAATAGTCCAACAAATAAATATGTAAAACTTTCGATTCGAAGTTTGAATTACCAATTGTAAATTATTTCATCATTCCTCAAGAACGGTATTCCGTCATTTGTCATATGTGTGTACATTTTGTAGAGGGATAAGCCCAGCCTGAGATGTGTATTATATGTATGATAATTCTTTTCGGGGATATTTGGACTCAAGCTTTTAAAATTCATTTGTGATGTACTAAAGTCCTTGTAGTCAGAAACGTGTTCATAGTCTTAGTTTTTCGAAAAAAATGGAGTTTTCCCATAGCGTTAATACAGAGATAGCGGCCATTTTGAATTTCAAATCTCGGTAAATGTGAGGCAGTTTGTTTCTCAGGACCAAGTTTTGCACGGTGACCCCCCCCCCCCCTGATTTTTTATACTTAATTTCTTAATTTGGTAAGAGAATGGTTGAAAGTTTCATTTAGGAAAGTTTGAGCAATTAAAGTTTCAGTCCTTCACTTTTGAAGTGCGTACTACCTTTACAGAGGTTAAAATACAGAATGCCAAGTAGGCCATATTAACTCAACTTACTCTTAAAATTATCGTTTGTCATCGATTTACCAGATCCTTGCAGAGACGCTGAAATAAAAGTGATCCATGGAGGAACGCATCAGTCTGAAAGCACATATACAACCGAAGAGGGCGCTGAGATGACTCTACAGTGCATTGCTACGGGTTGCGAGGCTCCATGTCAGAATATAACTTGGTACAAAGACGACACTCTAATACCATCAGATTCTGACAACTCCAGCGAGATCACAATCTCTGTCTCTCGTGATGATCATGGCAAGCGGATTTCCTGCAAAGTTGGAAACAAAGCGACACAAACGTACCGTGAGGACCACATTACCTTGGTTGTTCAATGTAAGTCTATGAACACTGATATTTTCGTGACTACACATACAATATGCACTAAATGCACACTAAAATTCTGTTGTCAACAATAATATTGGATATTACATGCATACCCGGTACGTGATGTCGAAGCTTAACACGTTCAACACTGGGCATTTTGATATAATATTGGGAGTAGAACAAGTACACTTGAGATAAAGTTTTTTTGGCTCTTGTTGTAATGATTATATGAACAGTGGAAAGAAACAAACAACTTCGCAACATATTTGCCCGATGTATTTCACCAAGACCATGGGTTGACATACATTTGCATCACTAATACTATTTTGATGGTACGTTATCGGTAAAGGCAAACAAATTGTTCTGAACTTGGTTACACGACTGGCCATACCAGCGATGTGCAGTGTATTATCGCTATGAATATGAAACTAAACGTGATATAGAAACTGTATCAAACTTACGGGGTTTTTAACAAAGTTGAATTTTCATCTAATCGTTTTTCTTAGAAATGCTAATATTAAACTGAGCCTCGCCTACAAACCAATAAAATGATATCAACATTGCATTACATTGCAGCTGAAGAAGCATTGTCCACTTACAGTACAAAGACATCACATGATAGACCGGCCATTGCAACCCAGCACGAGTCAGAGTTCCATATTGGTAAGTTTGTCGTTACCGATTAATTCAACTTCTTTTACAAAAATTTACAAGAACAGAAATACCTTGAATTTTAGGGCTCTTTTCATAGGCAAGATTGGATGGTATTTTTTGGTATGCAAAATGCAATAAGATACAGCTCACGAAGCTTTAAAAGGAAGAACTATTTATGGATCAATATGGTGTGGCTATGATTTACATCAAAATCTCTCCTGTGCTTCAAAAGACTTCCAATTTGCGGTAGATTATTGCATGAAGCTGGGAGTGGCAGCCATCTTGTTTGTTGATAGTAAAAGGTTGCCAAGTCAACGGGTGTCATTTGTGCACCATCACAATGTCACACCTCACGACTACTGCCTTCATGCAGGTACACCGTGCTGCGAGACCCTTACAATGTGTGCTCGAACTCGTTCTCAAATTTATTTTTTTTATTTTTATTTTATTTTATTTTATTTATTAATCTCGAACCAACAGGTTGCCCCAATAACAGGTTCGTTTGAAAATAAAAATATAATACAAAAACGAAAAATATATAACAGTTACAACGTAAACAAACAGATAGAAGAATTCACTTAAGAAAAAGCCAAAAACAGCAACACAGCGAAAGATACACAGAAAAACATCCAGATAAAAGTAATCATTCAGAAAAAAGGATCTTACATAATCCACGAAAATTACTGAAGTTATTAAAAATATCTAAATTTTGCTTGTTACAGATAGAATTAAAATATGTCTGAGATCGTGATAAAAATGAGTGTTTCAAGATATTCGTACGTGCTGACACTGGTCTAAAAAGAACAGCACGACGTAATGTAAAAGCAGGAACGTTAAAATGAATCTGTGCAAGGACATCTGGTACACTATAAACTGAGTGAAGGATTTTATAAAGAAAAAGAGTGTCTAAAAATTTTCGCCTGTTCTCCAATGTGGGAAGGCGAAATTCATAACATAGGTTACTATACAGAGCCCTTGAGTAAGCCATCGATGAACGGAAACAAAGATACTTGATAAATTTTATTTGGACTCTTTCTAATTTCCTTATTAAATATAATTGATGCAATTGATGAGGGGACCAGATGGGTGAGCAGTATTCAACGTGGCTTCTGACGTAGGAGACATACAATGTTTTTAAAACTTTGATGCTATTAAAATATTTACAAGAACGCTTGATAAATCCAAGCATTTTAAAAGCCTTTGAAACACATGGTTAATGTGCATACTCCAGTTAAGTTTACTTGTTAAAAATACACCAAGGGGATTCAATAGAGCTATCATTTGATAACAGCACAAGATTCAACATACTATTATTTCTAGAGCAACAGGAATATTCTTCTCCCTTGAAATAAGTCCTTCAAATTATGATGTTTTCAACATAGACAGTAGGTGGAGAACATCTGGCATTTGGTTGTTAAAAACTGTGGTGACGTTCAACGTGCGCGATTGAATATTTTGGCTAACTCGTCACGTCTTGCAATAAACATCACCAGAATGGCGCTATATGGGAATCTTTTCATGATATTTATAATTATTAACCAATCTTTGCTTTCATAACAACTTAATATTTTCTTTTCTTGTAAATTTCAGGTAACGGTGGTTCTGTACAGGAAGGGTCATTACACAAGGTCCTACTGATACTAATGTCGATTGCAGCTCTCGTAAACACAAGTTAGTAGAGAACAAAGCTAGGCTGTGCAAGTACAAAACGTACATGAAAGCATAGGCAACGCATGTCGCCTGATCGTCGCAGCCCAAGGTCTGGAAGAAAAGTGCGCTGTGCATCAAGAGATTGACCGGGGAAATTGCGTTCCCTAACTTTTAGTAAGAAGACTTTATCAATGATGCTTCGCTGAATAGTGACACGCCATGGCGGCCTTACGAGATGGTATCATGAAATTCGATGATGTCTATAGAGTACAGTATTTCGCTCAGTGCCTGTCAGGTGGCACGTCTGAACAAAAGTTAACAGAGACAAATATGAAAAACTATTGTCTGAAAAAAAGGTATTTTGTATGTCTGTATCTATGTATATATGAATATACTGTAAATATTCATGTATACTACAAAAATTGGAGATTGACAAGTGCCAGCTCAATATTTTTGATATTGGCTAAATTTAGAATTTGCACCAACAAGTCAACATATATAAGCAAATACTGCAAGTAGTTGTAACATGCATGTTATAAAGTAATTTTATAATTGGCACTCAGGTCTGTGATATTTGTACATGTTGTTAAATTGCTTTCATGAGAGTAGGGATACAAAAAACGCTATCAAGGCTGATTTCCAAACAAACCAGATTGGAAACTCAAAGACCATGGTATGCAGCACAGGCGCGTGCAGTGTTCAGTGCTAAGTTAGAGCGCCTTCCACGGCCATGCATGCGAGGCCAAGGCCGAGGCCGACGTGCAGCCGACGTTGAAAGGAGAGTCCTGTGGTATATAGAACTTTGACACTCAGTGCAATATGTGCTACCTAGTACCTCTGCAAAATGTTGAAGAAAGTCAAACCTCATAATGTTAACTTGGTTTGAAAGTCACAGGTTGGGAACGGTGTTTGAATGTGTAGCATATCCTTACGATGATATTGTTACGAATTCAATTTTGCTCTGATCACACAATTACAATTTGTGAATTCAATTTTGTTGCTTGGTATGGTGATCTTTCCTGCATGCCCTGTATAGTGTCAGCGTACTGATGCTACAGTGGAACCCTAGTTACATGTAAGTTTCATGTACGACCGGGAACAGAATCATTGGTACTTGTACCAATAGTTCCTAATGTTACACAGAGACGCATGCGCGAAACTGGAGCAAATAGAGAAAGGAAATATAACACGATTGGAACTAATTTGGATAATTGGATCTTCATATTTTTCAAATTAATCAAAAAATGTTCGATGCCCTGTAGCTGAATGTTGCAATATTACAAATTATTCACAAAACAAGAGTATAACTTAAAAAGTAAAGCAGAAGAGATTACATTTGCAGATTAAATCGACATTACCATCCAATTATCCCAAAGTAGAAATTACAAATGACCTCAAAGAGGGATAAAACTGCAGCAAGTGTGAAGGAATACAGTAAAAAATTGGCCGACTAGCGGGAAATACAGTGCTCGTTAAAATAAAGAGCAAAGTTAAAACAAATACAGTAAAAGACTAACCGACCAGCGGAAGATAAACACTTGCAAAGCAGAGACTAAGTCTCTGCTTTGCAAGTGTTTTACTGTATCCCAAAGTAGTCTCAATCGTGTTAAAAGCTTTAAACCCCATTCCTTTCTCTTTGAAAGTGGAAGGTTGGATCACTAAGTTATATTTATTTAAATTATATCATAAAGTTAGATCATTAAGGTATATCACTTTATTAACAAGAAATTTTAAATCAGGAATTTCTATCGATTGGCTTATGTGTAAGCTTATTTATTTTGACATTACTGAGATCAACATTCTGTTGTGCTGTAATCTAAACGACTGACGACTTTAACCTCCCCCCCCCCGACCTCCCTCCCCGAACGCTGAATCTGTGTGCTTAATCTCATGACGATTACTAAATCTGAATCATGTCGATATGTCAGGTCTCGAGAGAGGGATTAACTTCACCTTGTTTTCCTTGACCTGAAATAATTATTGTTTTCCTTGAGTAACGCACAACTTTGTGCTCTAGTCATTAGCAATGACCGGGGCTCTTTGCTCGTCGACAGATCCGCTCATCATGTTTTGACAATCTTTATATTGCCGACAGTCAGTCATTAGAATATACAGACTTTGACACGATTTGAGGTTTATAATTTCTGAACTCTGATTCTTTAATGTTTTTAGTGGTTAGTGGTATATTAAAAATGGAGCCCTCTGTGAATACTTTAGGGGAAAGATTTTGTTTTTTCTACGCCTTTTAATTTTGACATTTTGCGATCTTTAGAAATAAGGGGCGACATTGTCCAACCTTCTGGAGTGAATTTCTTTCCCAGTCATTAGATTTCAGGAATTCAAAATACCAAACTTGTCTTTCAATTTTAATATGTTATTATAGCAATTGAGTTTCTCATTTTATGCTCAGTGGTGTTTCCTAGAAATTTATGTCTTTTGATTTTCAATCAGGAGGCGAGACAGATAGCCTGAGTACTTATATACACATTCTTAGGGATGGTAATGGGAGAGGTAGAGCAAGATTTTACTGTTTCCTGGGATAACTTATCATTATCTTATTTTCTTATAGTTTATGGCCATTACAACTTCTAAATGTTTGCAACAGTTTAGGCCTGTGTTGACATCTGATAGGGTTTTTGAAAATTTCATTGAGTCATTGGCGAAACAAAAATGTTTCTAATTTTGCTTTAGAGTGTGATTCCTCCTCACCGCTTCACGTCTTGTTACGCCAAAACTGCTTTGGCAAGCTACAACCTTATTTCATTCCATATTTTGAATCGTCGATTTTGTGGTAAGAAAATTCATAGTTCACAGAGCACAACTTTGTACGTCTGTTTAAAATATTTTACCCATTTATAGATGTGTTTCCAAATCCAAATAAATGCAATGCTTATCCATCAGATTGTATAAGTCAAGACTTTCCAATGTCTTCCTTTTTAAAAAAAAAACTATAAACAATATAGAACCTTGCTCTTTTTAACTTTCAATCCAGTCTATTAAATCGACTTTGATTTCTAATATTGTGTCTGTTGTATTTTTTTCTGAAATAACCGATACTCTGAGTGCCTGGAGAGATCCTTGCCCAGGTAGGTATCCCCGTACCCCTCTGATCAGTATCAATAGAGACCACTCTAGAACCATGACAAGTTTGTCAGAGCAATAATCTGGTTTGTCATTCAAAAAAAAAATCAACATTTTGCGAAGCCTTTTAGAAATTCATAAGTTTTTGAGGAAAGATATGGCAATTTTGTTTCCCTGTACCGTTTATGGAGACTGAATACTTTTTCATTGTATTTGAACATTGACTAGCTGTCCTTGTGGCGCTCATAAGGCTACTGGGCCACAGCAAAAAAAAAAAAAAAAACTCTCGCTGCTATCTCTAAATTTTACACTGGATACCAAACCACCATAATAAAAATATTTCTTTTCAGCAGATTTCTTTGTTTCAGGCTCGAAATTGTGAATATCCAAATGTACAAGGTGAAAACATATCTTGAATTGCAAAAATTCTATAAAAAAACCTTGTGGAAAATTGTTACAAACACGATTGGAACTAATTTGGGATAATTGGATCTTCATATTTTTCAAATTTCTCAAAAGTGTTTGGTGCCCTATAGCTGAATGTTGCAATATTACAAACGACAGAACGTTTCTTTTTTAAGAGTTGTACGTATGCTATGATCTTGAGTAAAGTGACCCAGTCGACTGCAGAATGTTTGACAATTTATGCGCATAGTCTACACACAATAATTTGTAGTATTCTCAAACCAAGACCTAAAACCAACAGTGCATGTTAAGTTGCCGTACTGGCAGACATTGCGAGACCCACTTTCTGGACCTCTACTACGGGGACATAACAACAGTACGCTCAAAGTGACCGGCTATGAGGTATTGGCTGACTAGACCCAAGTTACCCAAGATGATTCTCTGACATTGCCCCAAGAAATAGTTGATATTAAGAGAGTCACAGTGACAGGTAAAAAGCGAATAAAACTTACACTGTTATACCTAAATATAACCAGTTAAATACATATGTTCATAATATTGACACAGCTTTCCAGCATGTTGATATTAAGCCGGGTGCCAGCAAAATTTACGATTTGCCAGCGGTTTTTAAGGACTGTTTCACCTATCGTAAATCAACTCTCAGTAATTTCTTGTCTATAATGAAGCCGGTGTTCTTGGAGTCCGCTAACCCCGACATTAGAGTCAGACTGGACATAGAGACCCAAAACGTTTAGTGGGGTCTAGGGAGTGAAGTACACGTGATGCTAAGTATCCTTAATTTTATATTCCTTCGGCGTTTTGGAAAATCTCTAGTACCGGTATTTTAGTTTATCAGCATGGTCTGTAAGTCTAAGGCATGCTCGTCATCACATGCAAGCAAAGTTATTTTTAGTTTTCATTTAGTCTTGTTTTAAGTCTGTAATTTGTGAATGTTTGAGTGGGGTGAACACGATGATTTGGGTTATGTTTTCAAATGAAACGTGTGAGAGGAGTGTACGCGATGAGTTGGGTAAGCGCTATACAGGGGAGTTCCACCCGGACCGGCAGAAACTAACTTTACTACTGCGCAGACTCAAAGCTAACTCGTTTGATCGCGAGGCAGACCTGACCTTGGCTGCCGAAGCTCAAATAGGTTTGTATGAAATAATAGAGACACAAAAGAAACAGTTGCAAATGGTTTTATTTTCTTTAAAAATCACTGACTTGAACCAAGTCTATTTTTCGTTGTATCAGAATGAATAAAATTGTTCCGAAATTTATTTTCAAAAATTTCCTTGCGTCTCTCTCAAACCACCAAGCTTGCCGTAGTTTTGTCTCTGTTTGCCAAACATATAATTTATTAAATAAATATTTTTTAATAGTAAATATTTATTTATAAAGCGCATTATGCAAAAACAGCCTCAATGTGCTGTACAAGAGAAAAAAGAAGTTAAAAGTTACGACAATTTAAAAATCTGCATGGAATGAAAAAGATAAAACAAAAACAAAACAAAAACAAAAACCAGACACTTAAACACACATCAACACATTAGATGCACACAATTGCAATCGATTTTTAAAAACCTATAAAAGTCAACAGGGGTAAAAGCATTACATGAAGACCTGGGAAAATAGAAATGTTTTGAGTCTACGTTAAAATGGGTCAATTGAATGAGTAGATCTGACATCAACTGGAAGGGCATTCCAAATTTTTGGAGCAGCAACAGAAAAGGCTGTGTCTCCGTAGGTCGATGTTGTCACACGTGGAATGGAGAGGGACATTTGAGAACTTGAACGAAGAGTGCAGGTTGGATTGTGTAGTGATATCAGTTCCGTGACACAAGATGGAGACTGTCCGTTTAATGCCTTCCAAGTTAAAAGTGAAATTTTGTAGATGATACGTTGCCTTATGGGAAGCCAATGGAGATCGTAGAGTACAGGCGATATGTGTTCGTATTTCTTTACTCTGGCAACAAGTCTTGCAGCTGTGTTTTGTATGCACTGGAGCTTCTGGATATCTCTGTGTGGGAGTCCATAGAGAATGGCATTGCAGTAATCTAGTCTGGAGGTAACAAAAGCATGCACCAACCTTGCAGTACTAGCGTTGTCCAGATACTTTCGAATCTGGCCAATCTTTCGAATGGCGATTGAAGCAGACCTGCAGATGCTGTTTACATGAGAAGTCAGTTTCAGTTCTGAATCAAGGTTTACACGTAAGTCACGTACCATTTTAGATGAATTAATGATACTGTCATCGGATGCTAATTCCCGGAATGTGACAGAACCCTGCGTTTAAATGCCATGCTTGTTATACTATTTGCATACATGTACAGTTTGTTTTTGACAAGTGAGGAAAGTCATGTTTCAACTTTTTCCAGTGAGAAGTGTTATGACATGATGCAAATTTAAATGTGCAGCCCACCATTACCGTTCTGTACCTGTTTTTTTTTTTAATTATAAGCGGGAAGGGGCTTCAATATTATTAGGGGTTTGAAGGGGTATACTTGAAAATTATTTGAGGTTGTTCAGTTGAGGTACTTGAAAATCTTTAAAACATTTCTAGAATCTCCCATCCCTTCAAGAAGTCATTGTGGACTCAACCCTACCTTTCGAAAAAAGCAAGGCATACTATAAGAAATTTATCCATAGAGATGTTGATGACATCATATTTGATACGGTCACGATACAAGCGGCAATATTTTGAAATTTGTTCATGGAGTTCAAAGACAAAACTCTGAAAATCACATAATTCGAACTTATTCCGATATATAATACTCATATCATGTATTCCACTTTGTCGACACGTTTTCGACATCATTAACATATCATTAATAATCCGTGATAGATTGCATCCGTGTAGACCATGGGAAAGAATTGATTCGCTCAGTAGTACCACATATGAACTGAAAATGCTCACGTGTTTCATTATATATTGAAGTTATGTGTAAATTTGAACCTTTGCTATATGTTTGTAACTTCATTGAAATCATTATGATCAACATAATGAACAATAATCACCGCCGATTAATTCTAAAAGGTCATGAAGTATACAAAGATGTAATTAGCTGAAATAAAAATATTAAAGTTATTTGACTGCTCTTATTGTATCACCACTGACAAGTGTAATTACCGTTGGCCAAGTCCTTCAAGCCATATATGCCGAGCTATGAAAGCTCATTAGATATGCAAATTATAAATTAGCTGACATGAAAATGTGAAATGACTTTCGATATAGTTTTAACCTAGAACCTGGTATAATCATCAATGTACATAGCATGTTTTGCCAACTTTGATCAAGTAAATCCTGGTATATATCCCTAATAAGCAAAGTTCATTAAATATGTAAATTAGGAATTGGCTTAAGTTAAAATACTTAATGATTGTCAATAATGTTGTATCATGGTATGTGCAATATTAGTCTCGTTTACCAGACCTCGTCGCTTCGCCACTGCAAAGTGCGCCGCTGGCGGTAGGACATGGCGAGTCGCGGAGCGACGAGCTTCGAGTCGCGAAGCGACGAGGGTCTGGTGACTACCACTGCATTCCACTGTGATGACGCATCAGGACGGGCGGAGAACCAAATTTAAATATGACCCTTGACCTACTTGAATATTCAATCCGAAAAACCAAGACAAATGCATGTGTTTTCAATATGCGATAGTCAACATCGAGCTCGTCGCAAATGTCCGGGGCAAATGTACTCTGTAGACAGTGACCATGCTGAAACTCCCGTGAAAATATACGGAGAGCATGTGAAGACAACAGCCAACAGACTTCCCGTACCCAGTTGGCAAGTTTACGAAGACGTCATTTCCCCCCCGTAGAAAAGCTGCAATTGCTTCAATTTGCTCGTCTTTCAGGCATTCTATGGCTAATTTTTCTTTGCCACAATCGATTGCTTTCCTAAGTTCGGCTGTCAGCCCCATTTTCGCCAGTTCAAAGTGAATTTACGCACGTCCGCGTACTGTGAAAGCCCAGTGCGTCGTTTGGGGAATCCCAGGGAATCCTTTTATGTATGTCATATCATTGCGTAGTCGAGCTTATTGACGTTGTCAGTCATAGAAGTTCCTCATAGTTGTTGGTAGATATTTTTACAAGCCCCTCCTTCTATTGAATATGCATCAAAGTTTGCCTGTTGTCGTGGTTGTCGATTGAGCCATGTGATTGGTGGGTATAAATATCTTGGAATGCGGAAGTCAGTAGTCTCCAGACCCCGTCGCCCAGCCAGTGGAAAAATTACTTCATGTTCCTACCGCCAGCGGCGCACTTTGCACTGGCGAAGCGACGCGGTCTGGAAGCGAGACTAGTGCAATATATGTAGCAAGTTTTGTCAACTTTGGTTAAGTCAATTCAGATATATATCTCTAATTAGGAAAGATCATTAAATATGCAAATTAGGAATTGACTGAAGAGAAAATGCTTAATGACTTTCAATAATATTGTATTATAGTGTCTTTAATGTACATAGCAAGTTTCGTCAATTTTGATCAAGTCAATTCAGATAAATATCCCTAATTATGAAAATTCTTTTAATATTCAAATTAGGTTTTGGCCGAAGAAAAAATGTCTTTTGACTTTCAATAATGTTATATCACAGTATCTTTGATGTATACAGCAAGTTTCAACAACTACAATCAAGTTAATTCAGATATATATCCTTAATTGGGAAAGTTCATTAACTATGCAAATTCGGAATTGGCTGAAGTAAAAATGCTTAATGAATTTCAAAAATGTTGTATCACAGTGGCTTCAATACATGTAGCAAGTTTCATCAACTTTGGTCAAGTCATTTCAAATATATATCCCTAATTAACAAAGTTCAAATTAACAAAGTTGGCTGAAGTTAAAACGCTTAATGACTTTCAATAATGTTAAATCATAATATCTTTAATACACATACCAAGTTTGGTTAATTTTGATCAAGTCAAATCAGACATATATCCCTAGTTAGGAAAGTTCATTAAATATGCAAATTAGCATTTATCTTTCATGTCACCCCTGAATGGTTCCCACTGCTGATATATCTTGGTGTGATCAACATTTGTAGCAAATCTCATAAAATTGTGTGTAGTCGTTTTTAATATATATCCGTTTTTTCTAAAATCATTAATTATGCAAATGAGAAAAAAGTATGCAAGCCACACCCACAAAAACTAATCAGTTCTTGCCATTTGCCAACTGAATATATGTACCAGATTTGATTCTGATCTGATCAGCCATTTTTGAGATATCGGACCAACACACAGACAGACAGAAAGACGGACAGACAGACAGACAGACATCGCTGCGACATATGCTCACGTGTGTAAACACGTGAGCAAAAAATGTCAGATCGAACGACAGAGGGCGCGAGGGTCAAACCGTATGCGAGAACTTAAGAGGAGTTGACCTCATTGTATAACATTATATTGACGTGATGCTCAAAGCATTGAATATAAAGTATCTCAGCGTCAGAATAGTTTGATGCAATTTGTCACGACTGCAAGAATTACATACCATGCTCAAACCATTCTTTTGAATCGTTGTTCGATTTTGGACACAAGCACATTTATCCTGTAGTTCAATGACCGGACCCTCATACTTTTTTACGAAAATGTGACTGGTCATCATCATCTGTCACTTAGCGGGAATTGGCTTTGGTGTGAATTGTGATACAATGCCGCATCTGCTTCAAGGTGAATTTACTAGTATAACCAGTGTTTCTGGAAATACCCCGTGTCATTAACTGAATTTCACTTTCACAATACACCACAACAGCTGACTTTATGTCGTGGGTTTTTCCCACCAGGGAATGACTCTTTAGCATTGTAAGTGAGCGTGGGTGGGAGTGGGCCGGGATAATCGGCTCTACAATTTTCATTGACTCTGTGTAAACCTAATAGACCACAGGGGTACAGGGCATTATCAGTCATAGCAGACTGTAAAAAAATAATAAATTTACAATTATGAATACTGTTAATAAAAATTGAATATTTTTGTCATTATTGTATATTTACAAAAGTACATTGCTGCACTCGAATCCTGAATGATGATCAGTTTTCATGCCAAATTCGCGCAGTTGTACTACAGACCCTCAGAAATATGGTCAATATGTATTGCCTTGGCAGAGTCTGTAAACAGCATATGTTCGTGTGCCGAGACATTACTGTGACCGCCCATCAAGTTACTGAGCAGTGCTGCTGCAGTCTAACTATATTGACCATATTGCTGAGCGTCTGTGCTGCAACTGTGTGAATTTGGCATAATTACTAATCAAAATTTAAGATTCTAGTGCTGTAGGGTAATTTTGTACGTATACAATAATGATAGAAATATTATTTTTTTATCAAGAATATCCATAATAATAAATTTATTACTAACAGGGTCTGTACTAAAACTGCGGCCGGAACTCAGTAAATGTCATGTATTTCTTTTATTATACAAGCCTGACCTGTGTGGCGTGTACCTATTACTCTCCCATAGTTACGAGTGTCTAGATACATAGCGGCCGCCGCGTAATACGCGGCGGCCGCTATGTATCTAAACAATGATCGTAACTGTGCTTTACCCTCGCTATCTGTGTATAGTATTTCAAAGAAAACAGTCCGTATCTGTTATTTGCCCTCCCTAATCCCCTTCGTTCTGCCGATCACCAACGTGGAGGCTTATCGCCCTGACCAAATATACTTCTTGGCAGCTCATAAGGTAAAAGACGGACTCTTATGAGCTGCTAACGACTTGGTCCGGGTGATAAGTCCCGGCGTTGGTGTTCGGTAGAACAAATCAATACAGGGGATTAGGACTGTTTTCTTTGAAATACTATATAGAGATAGTGAGGGTAAAGTAATAGGCACACACTACACAGTTCAGGTTGTATGATAAAAAACGTTCAGTACATTATATTCATGATATTTATTGATCGTAACTCTTAGACGAATACTACCTGCAATGTCCCGTGGTGAACCCAGCTCAGACTAAGGCAAGCGAGACGTCGAGATTGAACAAGGGAAATAAGGCTGCATTCACAAATACTGGGTAGAGGGAGGGGGACTGGAGAAAAAGGAGGGGGACTTAAAAGTTGTGGGGTAGTTGAGGGGGATTCGAAAAGTTTGCAACTGGGTATAGGAGAATCTGAAAATATTTTGCTTTCTTATTGTTTTTAAATTTTCAGATGCCACAGTTTGGTAGTAATTCAACAAAAACTTAACAATTCACTGGCTATAACGTGCACATTAAATTCTGGAAACATTTTAGCATTTCATGACTGTTATTTTGAAAAAAATCTAAAATAGCATGAATACCATGATCTAATTTGCATAAGAAAACAACATAGACCTTGTGTAACATTTGGTTTGCCTTCACGAAGAAACTTGTAATGTAATATTAGCTGTGTTGATTTTCTCTCCTACGTTGGCTTTGTTCTGTAAAGTATAACCTAACCGTCAATCTTCAACAAACCGTGCTGCCGTGCTGGCTGCAAGAGCAGACAAGTTACCTTCCCTTTACTCTTTAAGGTAGAATGCGCCTCGAAAATGAAGGACTTAAATTTTTGCTCAAACTTTTTCTCAAAGAAACTTTCAACTATTCTCTTACCAAATCAACAATAAAAATTGGGGGTCACCATGCAAAGTTTGGAACCAGCGAAACAAATTACCCAACATTTTGCGATATTGGAAATTCAAAATGGCGGCCATCCCTGTGTTAACTCTATGGGGAAAACTAAAATTTTCGATTTTCTAAAAACTAAGAAGGTGAAAGTTTTTCTTTCTCCAAGAGCTTTAAAGAGTCCCCACAGGTGGTAGATTAGAAAAGAATTGTTGGAATTTGAGAGTCCAAATATCTGTCCCTGAGGTGCGTTCTACCTTAATAACCACTCTACACGACACATACAAATTATGTTTGTCTCATCTACATTCGTCAACTATTATGAAATTGGCAGAGAAAAAAACTGCTACACAACTGGAAGACAACACGAGTTTGGTCAAGTAATTTGAATAAACTAACCTGCAAAGTGCGACAATAAGTCTTCGACAAACAATCTGTTTCCGTGCTAGCAAACCCAAATTACACATAAATTTTACTCTTTAACAAACACTATCAACTTGAGTACAAAAGTAAATGTTACATGTACATTTGTCAAGTTACATGAAAGGAAACTGAACAGCAGTTAGAACATAACTGGATTAAGGGGGTGCAGGAGCCATGCACAGCGTACTTTGCTCAAAATCATTTTTTTTTGAATTATTCATTCAATTTTAATAAATTTGTAAACCCATGATTAAAGTATTGGTTGCTTCAACTTTTAGCTTGTCAAGCAGTCGCAAGTTACGTGATAAAGAAGTGTTAATTTATGCAAACGTATGCAAATCACCCGATTCCTGGCTTCTCTTTTCTCCAAATTTCAAGATTTCCAAAGAATTTAACTAAATTCAGGCTGGGTCAAATTTTTCTGAAATTTTCACACTATGATCTTTATTACTATAAAACAAACTGACCATTTTGTTTGGCGATTAAATTCTTGCATTTTGAATAAGAGGCATTTTAATTTTGCTAATCATGTTTTGAATCATGTTGTAGTGTCTGTCTTTCAATCCATGCCATTTTAGAATGAGGATAGATAATGGAAAATAAAATTGTCGATTTTTCTACATATACTCTTGTTTCAAATGAAATATTACATTTCAGAAAACAGTTTCAAGTTTCCAGTTTGAATTAATGTTTATCATCAATACCAAAATTGAGGTTTTTTTATTCAAATATACATCCCCTTTATCCTTCGAGTAACTTATTGCTACAGATTCCCTGCTTTTTTTTTGAAAAATACATAGTATGAGGGGGTTTCCTTGTCATCTTTGACGAGAAATATTCCTTTGAAAAAATCTGTGTTTGCAACATGCACTCCACCTTAATACAACTTTGCATAAATTAAACTAACCTGCAAAGTATGACAATCGGTCTTCCACACACAGTCTGTTGCTGTGCTGGCTACAAGAGTAGACTGAAATTCAAGCAACTGTAGTTTCCTTATAAACTAAGAAACCACGTGGAAAACTACAGGTTAGTTTATGATTGGTCGAATGTATAATAGCGAAATGTGTCGATGAATTTGATTGGTGAAATGAAATGAATAGCATGCCGACGATTTTGAGCACAGAAGTACACAAAGTACACATCTGTTGGGAGTTCAGAACAATAGAAGGCAAGGTATAAAGGCATTGCAATTTATTTCAATACGTCACTGTAACTTTGGCAGAAGCTGCAACTGTTGATAATTTTTAATCTCTCTTTGCAATGTATCAACTACAGTTTCTTGCTGTCTCTCTACAGCATGCTGAAACACACAATATTTTGTTTGTCGACAAAGCCTTTATATATATATATATATATATATATATATATATATATATATATATATATATATATATATATATATATATACACACACACACACACGTAAAAACTATCGGTGATAATTGAATTTGAGTAAAGACCGAAAATGAGTCCTCATACACAGGCTGTGTTGGCAATCTTAGTACTGGACATGGTATAGTTAGTGGAACAAGTACATTCATGATAGTTGATATACTGATAAAAATAGTGCCAGAATTATCAAAGTTAATACAGCTACAGCCCCTGATGTGCCACTGGTATGATGATAAATAATAGCAACAATGACGACAACAGAACAGCGCCATTTTTATATTTTCTCAGTACATAGGTGAAGTGATTGAAATGCTAAATTTTTGTCAGCAACTTCTAGCAAACAAACATCAGTGTGCCCTATCCACTTTTGTAGCCCTACCATGTCCCTTAAAATCTGACAGCACTGCACGCATATAGGTACAAGACAAGCAGAGTGTTCAGACAACTTTCATGTATTGACAATTGTTTATATAGTGATGTAGTACAGGTACTATAGAAATTAAGAGTGGTGCCGTCCCGGGCCCTGCCACACAACTATGGTACTGAGAATTGTATACAGGGTGAATGTACTCACAGCAGTATATGCAGTTGTATAATATTAACCATTACCCTTTTTGTAGACTCAGACCTGTATTAAATGGGCTGTGTCAGGGTCCATGCCAGAGGTAAAGTATTTTGTTTGTTTGTTTTTTGCTGTGTACGCTTTGCCTTCAGTCGTGCCTTGTGAAGAAATATTGATCTCAAAAGAAGTAGCTGAAGTAGAGTAGGAAGTATGGTTAAACATTTACAATCATTGAAAGAGAGAGCTGTAACATCTTAAAAGTATTTTGTTGTGTTAGTCAATTATGGTGTCTTATTACTTCTTCCTCAATCCCGCGAGAACACCAAATAGGCAGTTTGTTAACACAGCCTATGCAGAAAGCAATTCTATACTTGTTGAAAACTGAATTTAAAGACATATCTTCCATACTTTTGTTATGTTTATAAACACCAGAGTTTGTCGTTGTACTCCTTATGGCATTCAACATCAAGTATTCGTTTCCAACATGTATTTGTACAACTGAATTGCTGTCAGGGCTGGTACCAACTGTTGACAAGCAATCTACTTGTTTGATAGGAGTAAAACCAGAAACTGTTAACACACAGAAATAAAGAAATATGTCATCATAAATTGCAGCTACTGTCACTTTCACATGTCGCCAAATAAATTACACATATGGTACAGGCTGTGTTCGACGAGGTGAATACACGGACATTTCAGCAAGGTTTGTGAGTAGAATTTTCTCATGTGGCTGTATTGATAAGCTGAATACTGAATATTTCAACATGGTGGGATGTAAAACAAGAGATTGGAGTTAATGCAAAGAGTAAAATTACTGTAAAAGAGATATAAAAATTTTGATTAATACTGTTGGCTTAGTAAATGTTTGGCGATATAGACAAATTATGGTTGAAGCTACAGTGATTGTTTGAGAGTCACACACCAGGACAGAATTCGAATTTTTATCATGTCGAGTGGTCACATGGGATTTCAACTTTTGGGGATATTTAAAAAATTAATATTTCAATCATGATTCACCCGGCCCCTTCCCCAGTATTGTGAAGACAGCCTAAGTGGCATTATCATGTACCCATGCCCTTATCCATCCTGGTGACGTGATATTTTACGGCAAACGTCAAAATATGCACGATAAGCGTCAGATTTGTAGTGTTCCCGATGCAGACAGTAAGCAAAGTAAACAAACAAAATGGCCGCATTCTCCGCCTACGATGCGATCATGCCGACATCAAAGTATGAAACGCTTAAAGGAACAAGGATATTTCGGGTAGCTGAAAACAGGAATAATGAGTCGAATCGTGTAGTATTATCCTATTGTGTATAATTTTTCAGTGTAATTTTTATCATACTGAAGGGGAGAACACTCTGCAGTCAAACGATACGGACAGACTGACGGTGACCAAAGGTCTACGTTAACAGTTGTTCAATGATGGTGCAGCCAAACTAAGTACTTGTCTAGCTGTTTTTCGTTAAGTCTCTACACTGTCAACTCATTCCTAAGAGTTCCCATGGCAGGAAAGGCGTCATCATGTTCAGTTTTCATGTCATTAAATTTGTTGCATTTTGAATTTTCAGAAATACTTATTTGCCCGTTTTTCTGCATATAAACACAGATGTATATTCAGAGAACAATATATTGCTTTTAAATTAGTTAATTTCATCCTGTCAATTAAGTGTTGTGAGATTTACACAATAAGTCCAATATCCGCCTTTTTTAAATGCTGGTTGTGTGACTACCTATTGCAAATAAAAGTAGAAATATGTTTTTCAGGGTCTGTCATTGGAACGAAAACATTTTGTAGAATGAGTTTGAATCAGACCGTTGTATCATAAATGCCGGTCAATAGCATAGGACTTGCTAACAAATATTTAAAATATTAACCCTTTGAGTGCTGTATGTTTTCCCACCAAAATTTTAGTCCAACATTTCACCAATTTTTGTAAACTTTTCTGTAATTTTTCTGATAATTTTGGACCAAATGAACACAATATTGCATTGGTCTCAGTTTTTTATTAAAATTTTGGCAAAAATCTGACAAAAACTTGAGTGAGGTATATTTTATAAGAGTGACAAAAATTTACTTTGGCGCTCAAAGGATTCACGCCGCCGTGGGGCATCGTGCCTCCAGAGAATATGGGAGAACCAGGTGTGAAGCACATTGGCAACAAATTTATTTTCTTCTGTCTTTTGGGAAAAAAAATGCTGAAGCCATTTCAGGATTAACATATTGTTTTTCTCCTTCTCCTGCCGATATTTTTCCCAAAAAATCCTCCATTTCCCCAGGAATCAAATGATTGTCCCCTAACCTTTAAAGATTGGACATCGCGCCCCACCGTTCCCTCTTACGGGAACTGAAACACCCTGTCGCTGGATCCGGATAATGACATCGATTTCACTCGGTGCGAGCAAAGTCTCTACAATTATTTACAGGCCAGATTTATCATGGCTAATTTTTGCCAACTATAGCATATTTTCTTATACATACCAGTGTATAGGGTTTAGACAAAGCCATTTCTCATAGGTAAACACTTCCAAAAGTCTAATGGCTGTTACAATTGCAACTTGAAATTAAATATCATGTACTGAACGTATTATCCGAAATATATATTACTTATTACATAAGTTATGTTGTGCCAAGTATCATATTGTCACGTAGCGTGGCTGTGATGCAGCTATCGTCGGGTACGTACACTGTGTAGCAAGGAACGTCAGGCAGTAGAGACGGCAACAGGTACACAAATACACTCTAAGTCTTAGCACTTTATTCAGCTGAGTAACACAAGTTACACGGTAAAACTTCTATGTCTCACACTAGTCTAATAATAGGCGTCGGTCACGGTCAAAGTCGTCTGGGCGTCGCAACAGGTTCCCAACAGGTTCTACTTTAGCACACTAAAGAAATTGCCGGACACACTCTTTGGGCATGGGAGCGTTCAATTATTACAGCCGGGGATGGGCCGGCAAAATCTTGGGGGATGTCAAAGGTTAGGGGTATCATGTATTTTTCAAAGAGCACAGAGGAGTTCACTTTATTTTCATAAGAATGCATCCCCTCAAAAAACTGTTTCAGTGATCAACAAATATCCTGGGAAATAAAAACGATTCTCTAGGCAATGATTTGGTGCAAGCTACATGTTAAACAGAAATCTTGAATCGTACATTAAAAGGTCCCCCTTGTGCTGTTGCATAGCACTACTGTTGATATCCGACCAGTTTTCAGGAAAGAAATGTACTTAGTTGGATAAATGAACACAAAGGTTGGAATATTTATGAAGTTTCAATTACTTTGTTTTGATGTCAATTAGCAATAAGGAAGAAATACATAAATATACCTTTTTGTATTATAACTCTTAAAATAAATATAAAATATGTGTATATACTGTATAGTAAAGTATCCTCAGCCTTCAGGTAGCATTATGGTATTGTGGCCAGAGTATTCCACTGTGGAGCATGTCCTTTATCAAACACTTTTACCATAGCTCACTTTGCTTCTCCTTACCCGGCCCAGGAGCGTTGAGTACCTAGAGGCCTGTAAATTGGCTATTTGACCCCTTCATGACCTTATATCCTGGCATTCTTGGTGATATGTTCTCCGTGAGCTTTAAAACGAGCCCCCACAAGTGGTAGATCAGAAAAGAATTGTAGAAATTTGAGAGTCCGAATATCTGTCCTCGAGGCGCGTTCTTTCTTTAAATCTATGGGCGTAATGGTTCTGAGGAAATTGAAACTACAAACTTTTCTGAACTAAGCTAATGGACCTTTGTCCAGAACTAAAGCCAGCATCATGGCGCTTCTATGGTGAATTGAAAATGGGACGTGTCTTTACAACAAATTTTTGTTCCAAATTTCAAAATTTCTATCAAAGTGTTGTCACGCGTAAATATACAAATGCACTGGCCGTACAATTGAAAGCTTTGAACAACACAAATTTTCAGCAGCAGGTCTTCGCTAAACGCCTCTGTGGCCTAACATGTACTTAAAAGAAGACTATATTGTTGGATAGATTATATTGTTGGATGACTTAGATGACCTTTACTTTATGGTAAAGCTTTGGCAGAAGGCGTCATCCCGAGGTTACTTTGTTGACATTGTCTCGTAAAGGGACAAAATCGCTCTTTTTTGGCTTTTTTCATGAATTTTGTTTGATGTCAACAGTAGTTTGTGTTGTTTGACTTCTTGAAAGATGCTGAAATACTGGTCAACTGTGAACAAACTCAACTCAGCTTGCAGCAAGACAAGATTAACCATTTTTCAGTGAAACATTTTACGTGCTGTAACAAAATGTTGAGTTCCATGAACAAGTGTTGCCGCGCCGCGCATGACTGAACATACATTGTTATGGCCGTCATGCAAGCGTTTGTAATGAAATCTTAATTGGTAGGGCCTTTCATGTACATGAAGGTAGCAGCGTTCCATTACATTGTGGCAATGTTTATTTGTCATAGGACAGCAAGTCGGAATTATCAAAGGGAAATTTTGTCTCAAGGTTACAAACGAAATCGTTTGCATTCAGCGAAGGGGTCAATTTCGACACTGTTACAAGTCATGTACCGTCGTAAATTTGTACACTAATTGACACTACGCAAGTATTCCATGTTTTGATATCACAAAAAGGTTAAAAAGAGCGACTTTGTTCCTTTAAATGGGTAATAAACCCAATTTATTACATTCATGCATAATCATTCTTAGCTTAAAGCCCTAATAGCTGCGAATGTGTAATTTACCTATCTCAAAATATCCTGAGTTTTCCAAGAGCTTTCTTTGAACAAGACCCATTAAAGACTGAAAAGTGTATAACACTGTCACAGGTATCGAAAGTGGCATGTAAATTCAAACGTTTTAAGATCACATTAGATTTCCCGCCATTTTTAAAAAACGATTCATGTAACAGGGAAAATAAAAGATTACAACAACAAAATATTGGCAATCATGTGTTGTGTATTCAAGTAAACTGCATCATGCTTGATTCTTTTATGATCACGATTTGTATGCGCAGGAAATACTGCATTTTTGTACTTTTCCGTAGGTCGCCATTTCATGTGGCACCTCCGTAGCTATGGTCCAAATCAGCGAGCAGTGATACTGTACATCCCCATGATGTCCTTCAGTTAGCACATTTACACGAATCAACTTTGGTTTGAAAGTAAAATCATGAAAATTCGCAGCTATTTGGGCCTTTATAATAGAGCTAGATATTATTTTTCTTAGATACGTATTTTGTTCCCAAATTCTAGAAGATTTAGCATGGCCTTGTGTGACCTTTGACCTACTTTCACACCTATCAAAAACACAAATAGCTGCAAGTTCTGGTATGAAATAGCGACAGGCGACTGTTTAAGGAATCTTCCACCCAGTGATTGAAGTTTATAGGTCACGATTTTAAACTCAAATCCAAAGACGAAGTACATTTTGTATCCTATGTGCAGTTTACATTGATTTGTATTTATTTTTGGACGATTAACATTGATCATATATCTATAGTTGGTATTGTTCATCTTAGCTATATAATACACAGCTGTTAATTTTTACAACATAAAGTGATTCTCCCAGGAAAGCTCAATAAAACATCCGTTATATTTTCAAGTTCCCCTCTGCAGTCACAATATTGTAAGCTCTCTCCTCAATGTATCGCAAGCCCCCCCCCCCCCTCCCTCCAACGAGTGTTGTTGCCTCAGCTTACGCGTATTCCAGGAAGTCTACATTAGGCCAAAGTAATTAAATTCTTTGTTTTGCGTCCCCATCCGCTTAGGTTTTTAAGGTTTTCATGAAAAACACACACAGTGTATTTGAATAGGAAATTTTAGGACGTAACCGCTTAGCTTTTCTGAACTAAAAATGTTGTTACAATTTTTTATTTGCTGCAATCAAATAACATTGTGTTAATTTTCTTGTGTGTGTTTTTCCGCCGCTTAGACGCGTACCTTTCCCCATTTTGAGTGGACGCAAAACAAAGAATTTAATTACTTTGACCTTATCAGTATACGACGTCCGGAGTCCGGATACCGAAAGCTTTAGTGAAAAGCGCGTTCCCAATGTATGTTTTCTCGGAAATCTGTGACATTCGCGTTACTATTATGTAAAATTAATTTCTTTTCTTGGCGACCATTATTAAACCTCATGCGACCCCTGCTTAAGTTTAAGGAAATCTTGGTCGAGGCGTCAGATCAAAAGTGGGGGTACAGACTACAATATTTAGTTCACGTCAAAAAATCATAGCGACTCGCTATTATCTCCTGTACTGGTGTGAACTCTACAAAGTATTTATATTGAGATTATTAGGAAATACCGAAATGTTCGAGGACACTGACCCAGATCGCGTCAGGCGATGCACGGCGCCAAAGTCCGAGTGCATCCTTTTGCGGTATTGCATATTAACATTATTGACGACGGCGTCAAATGGGCCAAGTATTGACCGTTTTAATGCAAGTAAGGGGCGACGTCAAAAGTTCAATGAAGGATAAAAAACTTAATTCTTTTAGTTTGGGGGTGGGGGGGTTTTGACCTAAAAAAGTTTCTATCCTACAAATCGATTTAAGGTAAAAATTGCCAGGGGAATGAATATTTTGAAAAAATAGAGCAGAAATGCACACTTTCGTGTTGAAGCCAGCGGAGGGAGTTGTTTTAACACGGTGCAGAGCTGCACCTGGCCTAGTTAGTGTAAACAATGCAGGCTGTTGGCCTCTGTTGCACCACAGACGGTAGTCTCTCTACTGTCTATATGGTTACACTCGGAATTTATAATTGTATTTTGCTACATTTCTGGTGCACGTGTAGTCCGCCTGAATGGAGTAGTGTGAACTGAGTTGTTACAACCACCAGGACAGTTGAGATAGTTTTTATACCTCTGGAAGGAGAAACCTGGACTTTATTGTTGTTGTTCTTGTTCATTCATTGATAAACTTCAAGTTTGTTGTTAGTATGTTGTAGTTACATTTGATGAAACACAAAGTGTGTTCCCAATCTTAAGCCCCACTAGCTTTATCTTTTAGCATTATTTTTATGATTTTACTTTCAAACTGCCAACTTGGTGACAATGTAGTCATTTAGGTCTGTGTACACACTTATAACTACCTGCCGGGTCTATATATGCAATTTTGAACAAGATAAAGATTACACTGCGATTAAATGTTCGCCCAAACATTAAATCACAGCC
This sequence comes from Ptychodera flava, assembly GCF_041260155.1. Taxonomy (NCBI): domain Eukaryota; kingdom Metazoa; phylum Hemichordata; class Enteropneusta; family Ptychoderidae; genus Ptychodera; species Ptychodera flava. The sequence continues at coordinate 11,461,545 of NC_091945.1, read as the reverse complement.
CCATGCAGAAAAGCTAAAACCTTGATACTATGCATATCTGCACTGAAATCTTCATATAAATTGCACAGAGTAGTCCAATGTAATGCATAGGGGTGAATGTTTTCAACTGTGACACTGTATGTTCTGATTCCTTTTTAATATTACCAATTTTTGAAAATGACGGGAAATCAAAGTGACCGTTAAAATTTTAATTTACATGTGAAATGTTTCTGAAAGGAATGGTTTCCTAATGCAGTAAAAGTTCATATCTCTTCAGAGGGTAGATTTCAGAAAGGAGAGAATAGGTAGATAATTTGAGGTCAACAAATTTCAAGAGTTACAGCTAGTGGGGCTTTAACGATGCATTACTTTATTTCACCCCTAAATTGACTGATCCTTAGCTTTGCTTTACATAGAAAGAGCCTGGCAACAGGTTCAATATAAGTCAATTAAGTTTCTAGGGGGGTGGGGGGGTTTGGGGAGAAACTAAGGGAATTAAGTTTTTTATCCTACATTGAACTTTTGACGTCGCCCCTAATTCAACGATATTTCTTTCGATTGATAGGGCAAGAATAGAACGCTACCTTGGGACTAGCTTAGCTCTGCGTGGCAGGGCTGTGTGTTACTGGCGTTACACGGCCTCCCGCCACATAGGCCGTATAACGACGGTAACACACAGCCCTGCCATGCAGAGCTACCTTTATGGGACGAGCTTCTGGATAGCCTGACAACACCTTCACAAACACACAGACAGGCGCTTGGAATTGCCAACGTGTACTACACATATCTGAGTCTGCAATGAACATGTTGAACACTGAACGCTCATCATGTGTACGGACGGACAGAGCACGAGGCAGATTAGCAGTGGGTCCATAGCTGTGATGTTTTAGGACGGGATTTCTGCCTTTTACGGGCTGGTTTTGTTTTTAACCCCGCCACAGGGTTAGAAACGTAAAAGTCAAAACCAGACCGTAAAAGGCAGAAATCCCGTTTTAAACACCACAGCTATGGACCCAGGGCCGCGGCTGATGCGTTGACAAATGACACCCATACTCCACAGGTGGCCTGCAGTCACCCTGTCGGACTGCAATATATTAATTTTGTGTTCAATTGCAAAGAATTGTTTCGATTTTTAGAAAAATATTCGTTGTTAAAATTAATTAATCTGTATATTTCTTGTTACTAGACCAAGTTTGGCTGATTTTGAGGTCAGGAAGAGTGTCAATAGCCGAATACAGGGCCCGCTGCGCGCTGATACCGTACCCGCCGCGGGCGTCACAATGGATTCGGCCATTTAATTTATTGCATGTAACCCCTACGCAGCGCAGTTACGATTCTCTACATTTGACGCAGCCAAACGCAGGGTATTGGTTTAACAAGCTCTGCACCAGACATATTTGATTTTAAACTTTACGATACCTCTCATACAGCAGCTACTGCGAGATGTCAATATTTCACGAGTAGGCTTCGAAGGAGACGGTCATGGTACATTCTATTCAGAGGAAGCCATGGAAGACGAAGGTGCTTACGGATCCCATCAACGACAGTTTTCCAAAAGCGAACACATGTAATGGATGTCGAATCGAAACGATCCGGGGTTTAAAGCTGTTATTTCTGCTACTTGCTGCCTTTCTCCATCCATCGTCACCCGTACTCGCTGATACCGAAGGTAAGCGCGTTTGGTTTGGTTCACAGTCGTTTGTGGTAAGGTTCACGGCGAAGGCCACAATTTATTGGGCTACCTAAGAAAGTCTTTTGTGTGTGTGTGTATTTTGGGGGGTATGAGAAGGGGCACCCGCCGTGTACCTATTAAACATATAAAGCGAGTGTACTTTGGTCGGCCAATGTACAACACTGGTAATGTTGTAACATTAATTAATACAACGGCACCGAGAGACGGTGGTATAAAGATTGCTGCGGATCCGTAGCCCTACTACTCCCTTTGGGGCACTCCCCCAACACAACCAGCAAAGGGAGTGGTAGGGCTACGGATCCGCAGCAAGTGGTAAGATAGTCAGCAGCAATATATAGCTGCAATAGTTGTAGCCCACGGGCTGTGCCCAGTAGGACCCGGCCACACAGCCAATATGACCGAAAATTAAGCCGACGCACGGCCCGTGGGCTACATTTATTGCAGCTATGGCAATATATAGTCATGTTACACAAATAACACGTGCTGTTTCCAAAAACCAGTCACTGCAGTTTCACTTGCAAACTTCCCTGAAGGAGGACACATGACAAGACCAAATAAGAGGTCGAATAGCATGTCCGGCGTTTCGGCTGAAGTGAGTGGTGGACAAACAGCCAAAACTGATTATAGTGCAGAAAAACCAACATAAAGGACCACAATTATCTCATTATCTGAAAAGGCTGTACCCCGGGCTGTACTGGGGACAAAGTCGCTCTTTTTTGAGTTTCATGAATTGTGTTGGATGTGAAAAATACTTTGTGTGTTTGATTTTTTGAAACTTGCTAAAACACTGGTCACCTGTGCACAACCTCAACTCTGTCTGCAGCCAGACAAGATTTAAACTTTCGATGAAACATTTTACGGTCGATCTGAAAGTGAAAGTGACAAAAAATCAAGTTCCGTAGACAATTAGTGTTGCAGGGAAGTGCATGAACTTACATTGTTACAATTGCTCTTCATGCGAGCATTTGTAATGAGATCTTAATTGGCGGTGCCGTTGATATAGACAACGATGACAGCTTTCCCTTATATTGTAGCAATGTTTATTTGTCAAAAGCAAGTCAGAATAGGAGAAACATCCATTTTGTCTTGATGTCATAAACGAAGTCATTCGTTTGCATTCAGCAAATGGGTAGCTTTTGACAGTGTTGCAGTTGTGTACCGCCCGGTGTACCATAGTCAATTTGCATATATATAAATGCAAGGTACTGTCTCAGTGTCTGCTTGAATAATAGAAAGAAAGCACTTCCATTTCACCTTTCTTGTCCAGTTTACGTACATGTACATCCATACTAATAACCACAGGCCCTCACCACACACATCTTAATTAATTTTATTCCATAAATTATCTTCATCATAATTGGCACCTATATGCTTGCTTGCCTCTAGAACACAAGGTTACACTTCTGCTGTTATGATGGAAAGTGTCTGTTAATTTCACATAGCCTGTCTTAATGCATATAAGCATACCAATAATTACATACTAGACATATCTAACATCTTCATTATCTTCATTAATTTCTATGCATAAATTATCTATACAATGCAGGATGTGGAGTACATGAATATTCCACACTTATAAAGAACCATTAGCATAAAATTTTAATACCGGAACAATGCTCATTAATATAATTTGCATAAATGAATACTAATCTGCCCTGTATCTTGCACTAATAGAAATTATCTACAGCTATCTACAGGAACACTTTGAATATAGCTATACACTGACATATTGTGTAATTGTATCATTTCTCAAATATGATGAGACGCAAACTCAAACTGTCTGAACACTAATGACATTTACAATGGTTCATATAATAATAATAATAATAACAACAACAACAACAACAATAATAATAATAATAATAATAATAATAATAATTTGTTGTTTAAAGACCAATACACAGCCTTTTCTCAGCAGTCTGTACATTTCATAACAGGAAGAAATATACAAAAGATTAAAATTTAAGTTGGTCAAAGAAAAGAGTGTAATAAAAACCAATTGAAAAAAGCAAACTACAATAAAAACCTACATACAATCAACAAAGAAAGTATATAAAAAACTCACTAAAACAATGCTATAATGAAATATTGCACGTAAAATGATATTCAATTCAGTAGTAGCATTGTCAAAAAATAAAAGTCTTAAGGATCTATAAGTCTCTCAATTATTCAAAGCTCAGGCAGCCACCTATGCCACAGTTTAGGGGATACATGCTAAAAATTCTGTCAAAATATGTTCTTGAAAGTTTTTCCATGATCTTTGATAGAAAAATGATTCAATGTGATACCGATCGACACTTTGTCTTATATTGTGTACTGGACGATCAATTGTTACAAGTTCTGATATTAGTATTTTGGGACTAATTCACCTTGATGGACAATTTGAAACACCAGACAAAGAATTTTAAAACAGATTCATTCTTCGACTTGGAGCCAATGTAACTCCTTGAGTATAAATGTCATATCAATGTGACGGCCCACCTTCCGTCCAGTTACAAAACGAGCAGCAGAGTTCTGGATGTGTTGAAGCCCAGGTAGGCCAAAAAGTAGACTGGTACAATAATCTAACTTCCAAGTGACAAAAGCGTGAACTAATTTTTCAGCACTTGCCTGGCCTAACAAGTTTCAAATTTTACGTACTCACCAAAGTGAATGAGAGCGAATATGGTTATCCTTGAGACCGAAAGAGTCAAGCATCATATCAAGGTCACATACGACAGTTGATGGCAAAATCATGGCCTCATATACAACTATACAGCTTTCTTGTTCATACATTAACTTATTTGTCCTATCTACACAATCACCAAAGGTGTCATTGTAACTTACAGACTATTGTCTGTAGACCTAGAGTGAGTTTTCTTGTGTATATTTATCTCTTTAATTGTCAGTGTCTCTTTTAATATGAAAATCAGCTTGTGTAGCTGATTTCAATTCCCCAAAACTCACTGTCTACATTGAGCACACAAGTTTGTATGACGCTTAAATAGTGGTGAAACCATAAAAACGGTTGCTTCAATAAGCTATTTATTGCATAGAAACTGTAATGTATAGAGGTGATATCTTTCATCTAATCTTAAAAACAGGGTGCCAATTGTAACCTCTCATTTACAACCCTTGGCAGGGTTTTGTCTTGATCTGAGCAAACTTTGTGACTGCACCAAGTGTACTTGACACGGCTTAAATGCTGATTAAAGCCTGGGTAGGCTTATATCAGCCATGCAACACGTGTAAACACTTTCCATATCTTTCAAGTTTGTAATTGAAAATGTTGGTTTTTGTGTGTTGATAGAGTCTTAGATCTTTTGGTTGCTTCATGACCTTGTAAATCTCTTTATCATACTTTTCTAATCTTTTTCATTCATGCCCTCAAGTATTTTGATGGAGATTTATGATGGCACATAAACCTTAAACAGTACAATGCTTCTTGGGCCAGACATGTGACCTTTGACATGCCCTGAAATGAAAGCATGACACAACAGAAATACAACTTTGGTACAATTTGTTACTGACAAATTCACAATAAGATCTTTGTTCAGCATTTTTACAGGTTACACATAAAGCCACTGGTACAGAGTAAACATTGGCTTTGGAGAAGTTAGCCCATAGGGAAGAGAGGATACATAAGCAAACAAACAAAAAACAAGCCATAAGAAACAAACAAACAAATATAACTAATAAATTAGAAATAAGCAAATGACCGACAAGACCCCAAATATGTAAATAAATGGATAAAGAAATAAATGAAAAAATGTAAAAGAAAATAACATATTGAATAAGAATTATAATTGACCGAAGAGCACATCAGTTTCACTATCTACTATAGTGAAACTGACATTGCATTTTGCATAAGTTGCATGTGTTGTTCAGTCAATAATTTCGATTCTTATTCTATTTATTGTTTGCTCTCATATTTATTTATTTATTTGTTTTTTGTCAGTTATTTGTTTATTTGTTTTTTATTATTCATTTATTTTGCTTGATTGGTTGTTTATTCATTTGTGTTTGTTTTTTGGGTTGTTTATTTTGTTTTTGTTTGTTTATCCTGGCTTCCCAGTGGTTAGACCAAATTGTCTTGTGGTAATGTAAAAGCAAGAATGAAGTGAGGCTCACCAATTGAATTTAGGTGATATCCCAGTCCCTATATATTTGGGTATGTATTAGAGAGTTGGGATTACATTTCCAAAATGTAATTTTGTTAAAAAATAACACTTTCCTTCAAATCATTTGCTTTATGACAGCTGAATCGGTGTTGGTTGAAATGCCGACTGATGTATGTGTAGAGGAAAACAGACGGGCCGTAATGAAGTGTAGTGTGCGTGGACCATATGAACCAGTGTGGAGAAAGGAATATGAAAATGGTACCATTATTACTGTATCAGATGGTTATAATGTATACTACAAAGCGTGCAAAACCTGTACATTCTCAGACGAACCCAAGCCTGACCAGTATAACCTTATAATTTATCCTGTATCCCTCAATGATGCTCATGAATGGATTTGTGAACTTTTCCAGGCACAGCCACACTTTCACAAAGCAAGGCTCTTCATTGCAAGTAAGTTACCCTCTCATTTTGAGCATTTATACACTATTAGTCTATAGAAGCTTTTGGGATTATATCCGTCCAGCATCAGTCAGTCCGTATGTATGTATGTATGTATGTATGTATGTATGTATGTATGTATGTATGTATGTATGTATGTATGTATGTATGTATGTATGTATGTATGTATGTATGTATGTACGTATGTATGTACGTACATACCTACATTTTTGAGGGTATCCATCCACTCAAATATTTTGAGAATTGCAATACTTACAGCCTTAATATTTGGTGAATACATGCATCATATGATAATGGCGAATGGTATTGATGATATTATTGAAAATATGCAAATTTTCCCTAAAAAGCCATTTTTAGTCAAAAATCTTCTCATAATCACTGGTCAGATGGTTCTATATTTGGCATATACATCCCCAGGGATGTGTTTTAATTCTGATGTGTTTAAACTCTGATGAAATATGCTAGTTTGCATTTTTAGGGCAATTTTTGTCATTTTTAAAACTTTAAAAATCTTCTTCTTCTTCAAAACCATTCACAGAGATGACCGTATTAAGATTTGTCAAATTGTGATGAAATATTTGTAATTTTAATGCAATGTTTGTCATTTAGTCAACAATCTTCTTCCTCAAAAGTTCTGGTCAAGCACCTCTAATACATGTCCCCAGAAATGACATATTATTCTGAAATCTGTGAGTTTGTATATTTGAGACTGCTTTTGTAGATTTTGGTTAAAGGGACATAAGCTGTAACTTATGGCAAGGTTTTCAGTATTCTGCTTCTGTATATCAACTACCGTGTCTGACCCTAATCTGTTTGTCATGCTGAAATTTCGAGTATTCTTTTTGTCAACACAGCTTGTATGTGTGTAGTGATCATTGTTTATTGTTTACAAATGAATTCTAGTCCGGACTTGAATACAACTTTCAACAATAACAATGGAGATTATACTCATATAGGTTGTGTTGATATGCTAAATACTTGGCATTAAATTACAGTTTAGGGATTCAATGCAGAAAGTGTAGGGAAACCACAAAACAAAAGTTCTGAAAAAATAGCCAAAAGATACAGCTTATGGAGCTTTAATTTTTTTCTTCAAAACGCCTGGTACAGACAGCTTTGATATTCAGTTTACTGGTCCCTTACAATGATCTAAGTCAATTATTTTCATATAGTGAGGTAATGCACAATTTTGCATTTTAGGGACAATTGTGCCAATTTTGGTCCAAAAGTCTTTTTCTCAAAAACTGCTTGTCTGATAGCGTTGCAATTTGGTATACAAGTTCCTTGGGATGACCTAAGCCAAATCATTTGTTCAAACTGGGGGAACCCTATAAGTTTGTATTTTTGGGGCCAATTTTTTAGGCTGTGACCTTAAATGTCCTATACCATCAAGGATACGTTGTAAGACAGTTTTGGAAATGGTAAACATAATGTAGTCGTAGTTGGTATCTATTTGTCATAAAATTTGATCAAGTAAACAAATCTGAGGTTATTTCATTTTTGACATAGTGGACCAACTTTGTGAATAATACATGAACGAAACACAATTAAATACTGATAATGGATTTGGATCCACCAGAATGTCACATGACAAGATGGACCCTACGGTGGATACAGACTCCAGATACATTTGTCTTAGTTCCAATCATTGCGTTGAATAATCATACACACAGTTGTCAAGTCATTGATTGATTACGTAAATCATCACAACATGGGGGCCAGCCAAATGCAACTCATATAGGATTAATAAGATGAGCAATTAAGGATAATATCAAGTCACTTCACCACACAAACAGAATAAATAACAATTAACAATTAAATTTTAAAATTCAATAAGAGACATTCACAACTTGCCAAAACTACTCCAATACATTCCTATTTATGATATCATTTCCCCATTATCAAATTAGTTCAATTTTCCTTTCATATTTTGAAAATTATATTTCTCTGAAACAGTTATTTCAGATCATTTAGACTCATTAAACTACAAAGAATCAATTACCAGAGCTGATGAAAGTTGCTGTGTCAGCTGTCATATTTAATGAAGTCTTCAAAACTAGTTATAACTGGAGGAACTTCACCAGAGTCAGAAAGGGCTGTTAATTGGTCATAAAGTTATGTAATAGCAGTGAAAGACAGTTTGTATTGCATCAGCTAATTTTTAATTTGCATATTTAATGAGCTTTTAGAGTTCGGCATTTATAACTTGAAAGGACTTGACCAAGGCAATTACATTTGCTATATACAGGGGTGATACAATGACAGCAGTCAAAGATATAGTATTTTTTCAGCTAATTACATATTTGTCTCTCTACTCGATAATTTTCGGAATTTAATAATTTCTGGTGAATATCTTTGCCGATATTTATCATAACAATGTTAATGAAATTTCAAAATTGTGGCATTGATCAATTTACAGAGAACTCCAATATATATACTTAAACACCTTTAGCATTTTCAGTTCATATCAGGTTCATTATAATTTTGTATTTTTATGGAAATGTTTGTCACTGTAGGTCAATTTATAATGTCCCTGACACAAATCTCGTTTCACTCTTTGAATTTTGGTTTACAGGGTCCTAAAATACATGTGTACATATCTGTTGCTTGAGACTCCTTGGTAGCTTTATTTTGTGTTGGACATTCCCCATTTAGCAATGACACTGCCATAAACGTGGAGGCAGTTTGGCACATACCATCGACATGTAGGTGTGATAGCATTGTCATCATTGCCAGGTTTTTCATCATGGTTTAAAGAAACCATGGCTTAATAAAACTATGAACAGCACTAAAATATTATAGCTTGCATTTCGTTCATTTTGACCCACCATATCTGATTTAATGTGAGCACAGTGTCCTTGACGCTACTTTTTTTGGCCTTACAGCATTAAAAATCTCTTTTCACGTATAATTGACTTGGACAATTGTATCCTTTTTGAATTTGAAATGTTGCTAAATTTAAGTTACTTTGCTTTTCTAGTCCCAGAAATTTGCATCTTTGGCCTCAGATTTTATTCTTGATCACTTGACTAAAGAGAATAAAATTTTTGAGCAAAGTGAGTGTACCAAGTAAATGTTGTCTCTCATTTGTATACATGTTTATAAAGTGACAATATCAGCCTTCGATGTGTATTACTAAAAGAATTCAAAATGCCAAGGGAACAAGTTAAACTCACTCTGAAATACTTGTTTTCCATCAATTTATCAGTTCCTTGCTTGGAGGCGAAAATGAATGTAATCCGTGGCGCAACATATAAATCCGAAAAGACGTACAAAACTGAAGAAGGTACAAATGTGACCCTACAGTGCATTGCTTCTGGATGTGAGGCACCGTGTCTTACTGTCACTTGGTACAAAGACAACTCTCCAATATCATCAGATTCAGACAGTCCAAGTGAGATAACTATCCTTGTATCTCGTGATGATCATATGAAAAAAATTTTGTGTAGCGTTGGGAACAACGCTACGAATGAGCGTCATGAGGATCATGTTACGTTGATTGTCCAATGTAAGTGTATCAACAGTTATTATTGCTCTAAATACTAGTATTAGTGGTGGATAATTTCAACTAGCTGGTCTAAGTTCACCATTATGGTAGAATGCACCTCGGGGACAGCTATAATTCGCACTCTCAAACTTTTACAATTCTCTTCTGATTTACCACTTGTTCATTTTAAAGCGCTTGGTGTAAGAAAACTTTTCACTGGCTTAGTATTTCGAAATTTGAAAATTTTATTGTTCTCCACAGAGTTAACACAGGGATGGCAGCCATTTTGAATTTTAAATATCGGTAAATCTTGAGTTTATTGATTCTCTGGTACCAAACTTTGCACCCTCACTTTTTATTCTTGATTTGGTAAGAGTGGGGTCGAAAGTTTCATTGGGGAAAGTTTGAGCACAAGTTTAAGTCTTTCACTTTCGAGGTGCATTCTACCTTAAACTCCATCTGCTCATTTAGAAATTAATATTTGCCATAAAAAACAATGACTGAACCAAAGTGGCAAGGTGACCCTTTAGTACCACTATGGTTTGGCTCATAACCCTCTGTTATCAATGGTGATTATATGAATCTGCATATAGGGAAGAATGTTGACTGCGATTTCAGGTATGTTACTAAATATATAGCTGCACGCGCTCGACTTAGGACAACGCTGTCTAAAATTCGGGACAAATTTTGTTGTTGTATGCGCGGCTGCTGTTGCAGCTTGTAAGTGTTCACCATAAATTCATACAAATAAGTGTGACTTTAAGTACTCATTGTAACACTGGCAGGTTTTATTTTCACTGTTCTTGCAAAAAATGTGGACAAATATTTATTTATGCATATCAATGAGAAAAAATGACATCATTTGTGATTAGCGCTATAAAGTGAACAGTTCGGGAGACAATGACTTACAGCTTTTCATACTATTTTCAGTATTTTCATCGTAGAAAACAATCACAGTTTCTCATTCAGTTCTCAAAACTACATGTAATAGCCTCACAAACACAAAGCAAATATTGCCTACAATACACTGTGTTTTTATTGATAAAAGAATTCTCCTCAAGACTAAAAATTCATTTGTCAGCAATAACACATAAGACATTACATGCATGCCTACGTGTTGACGAGTTCAATACTGGGTATTTTGATGTGATGTTAGGGGTAGAACAAAAAAAACCCAGAGGTGAAAATCTCCGTCTCTTGTGATGATCTTAACAAAGAAATTTCTTGGCCAGTTTGGAACAGTGTGAAAAGTACCTTAACACTGTGACAATACATGCATGGTGTGATAAAAATTTAGATTTTTTTATGACGGCAAGTTATTGAAAAATCAATAGTTATAAATTTGATCATATGACTTAAAATAGTAGCCCAAGAGGTGTAGCTGACTAAACTACAGTAGCTTTGCAGGATAAATATTTATAATTGCTTTCAAGACACAACAAAATGTTTTAATGCGTCAAATTTACTGGCTTTTATTTCATTAAAGTTTAATTTCCAACAGGTCATCTTTCTTTTATGTGCTAATAATTCACCGAATCTTGCCTGTAGACTGATAAAAACTTTATTGTACATCATATTTCAGTTGAAGGAACGTCACCTACGTCTAGTACACAGGCGTCACATAGTGGATGGGATACCACCAAGCATGAGCCGAAGCGTGACTACAATACCAGTAAGATAACTACTATATTGTCATAATACACACTAGCTGATTCAACTTCCTTTTAAGGTAGTGTCTGCATCTTGAAATTGAAAGACTTAAAATTTGTGGTCCAACTTTATGTAAAGGCACATTTATCCCATACCCTTTCCAAATCAGAAATAAAAATTTGGGGTCACAAGATAAATTTTTGTAACAGCTGAGAAATAAATCAACCAATATTTCGCAAATTCAAAATGGCCGCCATTCCTTCTTTAAAGAGGCACTCCCACTTGGTAACATTTTTAAAACACATTTTTTTAATGCCAACGGTCGATATTTGACGTGGCGACTCCGCACGGTTCGTGAGATATCGATAAAAACATGTCATTTCCTGAGCGTATTTTCACATCCCGAAGTTTTACGATCGTTTCTGGTTATGACCCGAAATCCCCCAAAAGTGTGTTGTTGTGCTGATTGACGATATTCTAAGGAGTCCAAAAACGTTCGAATGACGCAATTAAAATTTACCTCCTACTGCGATGACTTTATAAACATCATTATCAATGCCTTTACCTCTGGTAATTCTTTTTTAAAACTTCTCCTTAGTTTTTGTCGTTTTCATTATTCTCAATCAGTTGTATTCAATTTTTAAACAATGCAACATAGATATCAGTTTTTACGTGTAAAATATTAGTTGCCTCTGATGACTACATTTTGTCGTCTGCCACACAGTTACATGTGGTTCGATACATAGCGGCCGCTGCATGTGGTATGCGCGCATACTACATGGCGGCCGCTATGCATACTATGTATCAACCGCACCTATCTATGCTAGTCACCTATGCAAATTCTGGTGGAATCAGCAAACTTTGTTTTTCGTTTTCGCCGAGTCAGTAGGACTCAGCTTTCTCCCATGGGACATGACCGCTCACCGACGTGAGTGGTACTGCTGTGGCATACAGCAGCGTCAGCGTAGACTTGTACTCCATGCCTTAGTTGACAATGGCCCTAGTGCCGAACGTTTATGTTCGGAAGCTGAATTCAGGTGGGCCACCGGAATTCAAACTTTAACTTTTTTGAGGACATGTTTTTATCGATATCTGGCGATTCGCGCGCAGTCGCCATGTCAAATATCGACCGTTGGCATTAAAAAAATGTGTTTTAAAAATTTTACCAAGTGGGAGTGCCTCTTTAACTGTCAAGGAAAAATTATTTTTTTTTTTATTATAAAAAAAAATAAGCAGTGAAAACTTCATTTTCTCTATGATTCTATAAGCTTCAAAATGAGCCTCAACATTAGTGGTAGACCAAAAAAAAAGAATTGTAAAAGTTTTAGAATCTGAATATCTGTCCTTCTGGCACATTTTACCTTGCTGTATTGAAGAATGGCTTTTTAAATATACTGAGAAACTACAGTCAGTTTTGGTATCATGTACCACAGTAAGGAAAATAAAACATTAGTGTTTGAAAACTGCACACATTTTTGGTTATATTTTAATCAAAATGCAGGGAGAAACATGTTGATATATTGAGGTTATTACCCATTTTAATGCCGCCTTTGCTACATATCAACAGTCACTGTGCTGCTTGAGACACTAGGACAAATTTGAGTACCTGACACAGCACAAAGGAACAAGTCATTTGGGGTAATAAACAATGTATCAACACCATAGCTTAGGAGTTTACAACAGACAGGAAGCTTAAATTTAGGGTTCTGTCCAAGCACTTGAAAATGGTAATAATATGTAAATAGGCTTTACCCATAAATTCTATGGCATTGTAAGGAGTATTTAAACACAACATGACAATTCCTCCACATTTCACAAAAAACAAAATCATAAGTAGTCCAAGAAATGTCACCTTATTTACAGTCCAATATGGTGTACAGTAGGTGTCCACCTCTGTTTTAAAATCTTTAATTTCGATTATACCAGATCAAAGTACAGAGTGAAGGAGGGTATAGCCGCTTTGCTTTTTTACAATGAAAGTTACCATGCCAACAGTGTCATAAGGGTAATACCATTACACTGTCATACCAATGCATATACTCACTGCTTTTGTGCAGGTGTACAATGCTCTCCCTTTATACATTGCTTGTTGTAGCTCGTAAAAAAACTGACAAAATACTTCAACTGAATTACAACATGTGCCATTACAGAGGTTTCATTCACTGTTATTTTTGTTTTGTCGTTTTTGGGGTGTTGGGGTGGGGGAGGCCCAAATAATACCAACTACAAAGTTGGGTGCATGCATGAATGGGGTCGGGTCTGGGAGGGGGGTATTTTGTACATGTCCAGTGACCCGTAAACCTTTTAACTCCTTGTGTATCCCTTGCGTACATCATATACATGATAATTATATGTCAAAAGTGTGTACAATTAGGCGACCACAAATCAACGATCAAGAAGTAATTATGATAATCCCACACTATTAATAACAAATGCAATACAACATATTCAGGTAGAGAAAAGTATAAACTTTCCGTTACTTGCAACAATTTATTTCTGAATTTAGGGACCATTCAGTGTTTATGGCCTGGGGGGGAGGGGGCGGCAAAATCTTGTCGCCGGTGTTCAAAAAAATGTAGACCCCCCCCCCCTGCATTTTTCGTGAAAAAAGATGAACCCCCCCTTTGTAACAACCAGATATGAACTGTAAATGCTCTGACACGTGTTTCATTATATATCGCAGTTATGTGTAAATTTGAACCTTGCGCCACATGTTTGTAACTTCATTGAAAGTATTATGATCAACATAATGAACAACATTCACCACAGATTAACTCTTGGTCATTAAGTATTCAAATACGCAATTAGCTGAAATAGAAATAATTAATTTCTTTGACTCCTGTCATTGTATCACCACTTCATATAGCAAGCATAATTGCCTTTGGTCAAGTCCTTCAAACTATATATTCCAAACTTTGAAAGCTCAATAGATATGCAAACTATAAATTAGCTGACATGAAAACTTAAGTGCGAAATGACTTCCAATATTGGTATAACCTGGTATAATCATCAATGCTCATGTTATGCCAACTTTGATCAAATAAATCCAAGTATATATCCCTAATTAGGAAAGTTCATTAATTTTCCTGCCGAGCGCCCTTGTCCATTATTCTCCCAAGTCAGTAGAAAACCACCCCATAATATGTGCCTGCAAAAGATTGGCTCTCCTGCATGTTATCCTGCCAGGCATTTTGGCAGAAATCGCCCATTTTCAGGGTAGTTTTAGCCGTACTTATACATGTTAGACTTCGATAATTTCTACATGCCCGTAGACAGGGGAAGGAGCTCAAGGGTTGCTGGAGAAAAAAATTGAGGTCACCGGCTTTGTTTGCCCCTGGGAGTGCGTCATTTTATTGCCGTTTCATGTTTATCTTTTTGGAAATAAACTCCTTCAGTATTACGCACGTCTGCTAGGCACAAACATCACCTCACTCGTCTGTTAGTCAGAGACCCTGAGGGTCGTGCTAGGGGTGCAGCAGCACCGTCAAACCTGTCCTGTTTCCCCAGGGTAGGGTCAATTGAATACGTACCTTCAACGACTTGGCAGTGTAGCCCAAAAACTACGTTTTTGTGCTGTTAACGAGCCGATGATTGAACGACATGGCTGAGCCATTGAAGCACAGCTTGACGTAGTTTAGCCAGCTCAGTTGGGAGTTGGCTTACGAGTGTTACCGTTCATTACTGACTTAATCGAGTGGTCCTCAGTCAGGTACGGGTTTGTACCGACATGGCTTGGGCTGCAGCTAACCAGTGATAACCAGTCACTACACCCAAGTCTTCAGTTCACTTTTGCGATGCACGGGTGCAACGCAATATGCTTCCATTGTTCTAGCCATCGACGTGTCCACATGCCTGGCAGCCATATTGTACTGCTAGCTGGTTTGCATAACAAAAGCAGTCCCTGCTAACTGCAGACGGTATCCCCGTAGCATATTGACCTTATGTCACCTTTTGAATTCTCTGTACGCAAACAGCGTACGTAGTTACTAATGCGTCGGCAAGAGGATACGTTTGCCTGCAAACCAGAGCCAAATTATACTTCGGACGATGGAATAAATAAAAAATCCAAAGCTACGTCCATTGAATGGCACGGCCAAGGCGGTTAAGGACGTTGCCTGGCTTGAACTTGCAGAGCTGAAGCCCAGCTTAGTACGTCGGACACCAGTTTGTAATGGTATTTCCGAGTCGTTCATATCCGTTCCATCGGAGGAACAAGTCGAGCCGTCCCGTCAAAAATACGTTCTCATTTTCAGTCACGCACAACTGAATAAGTGAATTTCGTCTCGCACCATCGGCATATCTGCCAAGTCGTTTGCAAGAGGTAGCCTTCTAGATTAGCATTGCCGAGTTGGTCAAGTTCGGCAGCAATCTCTATAGTGCCAGGCAGCCAAGTACGTCCAACTCCGCCAGAAAACGTCACCATGCTATCCTGCCAAGTCCGCTAAAAAGCGGTAAAAAAAACCCAGCCCCCCTCGGGTGTGGGGGACTGGCGGACAGGTTTCTGCACCTTTCCCTGTCTATCGACTCCCTGCGAACCCATTTCGAGGGGAAAAGGCGTTCCTTGTCAGAAAACCTGTCCTCGGATGACCCCTAAACGCACAGGGGATAGCAAAACGTAGTGCCGTCGACTTGGCAGGAAAGGGGGTACCCAAAAAGGGCCCGATTTCCACCAGGTTGGGAGAATAACGGTCACCAGTGCTTAGATTCTGGCTACACCGAATTTCAAGCGGATTTTCACTGACTTGGCAGGAAAAGGGTTAAAAATGCTTAATGCCTTTCAATATTGTTAACCTACATAATAGAGCATAATGTACATAGCAAGTTTCATCGATTTTGGTCATGTAAATTCAAATATATATCCCTAATTTCAAAAATTCATTAAATATGCAAATTAGGAGCTGGATGAATAAAAATGCTTTATGACTTTTAACACCGTCCTATCATAGTATCTTTAATGTACATAGCCATTTTCGTCAACTTTGGTCTCATCAATTCAGATAAGTATCCCTAATTAGGAAAGTTCATAAAATATGCAAATTAGGAATTGGCTGAAGTAAAAATGCTTATTGACATTTAATAATGTTCTATCATAGTATCTTTAATGTACATAGCAAGTTTCATCAATTTGGTCATGTAAATTCAAATATATATCCTTAATTTCAAAAGGTCATTTAATATGCAAATTAGGATTTGGATGAAGTAAAAATGCTTAATGACTTTCCATAGCGTTGTATCATAGTATCTTTAATGTACATGGCCAGTTTCGTCAACTTTGATCTCGTCAATTCAGATAAATACCCCTAATTAGGAAAGTTCATAAAATATGCAAATAAGGAATTTGCTGAATTAAAAATGCTTATTGACATTTAATAATGTTCTATCATAGTATCTTTAATGGACATGCCAAGTTTCATCAATTTTGGTCATGTAAATTCAAATATATATCCTTAATTTCAAAAGGTCATTAAATATGCAAATTTGGATTTTGATGAAGTAAAAATGCTTAATGACTTTCAATAATGTTAAATCATAGTATCTTCCATATGCATACTAAGTTTTGTCAATTTTGATCGAGTAAATTAAGATATATACCCCTAATTAGGAAAGTTCATAAAATATGCAAATTAGGAATTGGCTGAAGTAAAAATGCTTAAAGACTTTCAATATTGTTAAATCATAGTATCTTGATTATATATACCAAGTTTAGTCAGTTTTGATCAAGTAAATTCAGATATATACCCCTAATTAGGAAATATCATTAAATATGCAAATTAGTAATTATCTTTCACGTCACCCCTTAATAACTTTTACAGCTGATATATCTTGATGTGATCAACGTTTGTAGCAAATCTCATCAAATTGTGTGCAATTGTTCTCAATGTATATCCGTTTTTTTCTAAAATCATTAATTATGCAAATGAGCAAAAAGTAAGCAAGCCACATCCGCCAAAAACTACCATAATCAGTTCTTACCATTTGCAAACTGAATCTATGTACTAGATTTGATTCTTATCTGACAGACAGACAGACAGACAGACAGACAGACATCGCTGCGACATATGCTCACGTGTGAGAACATGTGAGCAAAAAAAATTGATGACCCCCCCCCCCCCGGCTGAAAAATAATCAAAACCCATAATATGTCAAATTTACCCGCACGGTTTGGATTTGAACTCCGGTATGCGGCGCACTTTATTCGTGTAGCAGAGATGCCAGTGAACAAACTTCCAAGCCACAACCGTGCAAACGTCTGTTAAGACAACTGTAAGGCAATTTTTAACTTCATTTCCATAGACAACTTATGTCCATGGACATTGTATAAAGTGAACTTTATTGGAGTGGTTCGCCAAAGGCAGCCCTCCGGTTAAGAATGTCATGGGCCATTACGTAAAGTAAACTTTATTGGAGTGGGCCGCCAAAGGCGGGCGCCTGTTAAGAGGGTCATGGGCCATTATATAAAGTTAATTTTTTGTAGTGGGCCGCCAAAGGCGGCCTGCCGGTAAAGAGGGTCGATCATGGCCATTGCATGAAGTAAACCTAATTGGAGTGGGCCACCAAAGGCGTCATCCCATTAAGAGGGTCATGGGCTATTACATAAAGTCAATTTATTGTAGTGGGCCGCCAAAGGCAGCCCACCGGTAAAGAGGGTCGATCATGGCCATGGCATAAATTGAACTTTATTGTACGTATTATGTTTTTGAAAATGTGGTGACCCCCTTTCCTACCAGTGAAAAAGCGATGACCCCCCTTTGCGGATTCCAAAATTACGATTCCCCCCCCCCTGTAAAAACTGAACGGTCCCTTAGCAGCGCACACTTTCTGTGATTTTCAGGTCATACACACGGCCATCTTTACCTTATAGCTGACTATATGCCTGGCGGCCATCTTTTAAGGAGACCACTATAGGATAACATTAAAGGTAGAATGTGGCCCGATTTCAAATGCCAGAAAGTATTGACCAAATTGTTTCTCTAGTATCAAATTTGTAGGGTGACCCCTGATTTTCATTCTTGATTTGGGAAGGGAATTATTTAAAGTACTCAAGTTTAAGTAAAAGTTTTAAGTCTCGATTTTGTGGCGTGAACTAGCTACCTTAAAATATTCAACATACTGAAAAGATGTCCAACCCAAACTATCATTGTTCCTCCAAAGCTCTTTCAATTTTTGTCTCGTTGCATCGTCAGTGCCACTTTGTTTATAAAAAATACCGCAATTAAACGGTGTCGCTCAAATTTGATCAGAATTGGTACATACCAAAGATCAACAATAAATGTTGTTTCTATCTGTTCAGTGCAGGAAAATTCTACGTTGATGTTATGACAATGATTTGCACAGTACAACCAGAAAAACAACAAGAAATATTTAAACCAGAAAAACAAGAATGACATAAGTAAATAAGGTCTGAAACTTTAGGTACTGGAGGTCAACTTTAGCAACATGCATAGCAGAGAATATGTTTCAACCATGGATGTACAAAAATAGACATCCATGGGTTGAGCAGGTCTGTTAATATGTCACAGTTCATAAACAATGACAGGAAATGACTAATAAGCTGTTTCAGTTACTGCCACCACTCCCACACATAATAGTATCCTGCATACAAATGGCTTAAAGGTCAAAAACCTCTTACTCAGATGTGTGGGCTGTTTCAGTTACTGCCACCACTCCTGCACATTTGCAGGATTTCCCCTTTTTCTTACCTCATTTGCATATTTTTGACACTGACGTGTTCATTTGAACAACGTCACATCTCAACCCCTGCATCTACCTGTACACCAAATACTGAGATGGTAGCTTTGGCGTGTGACGGACATACATCCGCACATACATACCCACATACAGACATACAGAAGCCATCAACTCACCATATAAGCTCTTTTTGATATTTATATACATACCAAATATGAGCTAAAAAACCTTTATTGAATCGTAAGTTCCAAGAGCAGTTCAAGGACACCCTATATGGTGAATATTTCAAAATTTAGCATAACCAATGTTATGTCTTCTGGAGTAAATATCACCGGGATGGATTGGTATTGGTATGAGTGTATTTGATGATAGTACTTTATCCACAGGGGGCTCAGGTTTCTTGTTTGTTTGTTTGTTTGTTTATGCATTAGTTTATGTGTTACATAAGATTATTTCCATATACAATAAAGAACTAATAAAGAGTTGTATTTGTGTCCATATTTGTCAATAAAGAAGTATTTATTTGTTTAGTTTATTTTTGTTTACAAATATAGTCAACAAATAATACTTTAAAAAAGTTTCTAATACAATCCCACATATGAAAAAAGCAGACCCAGCCTTTGTCATGAGGTGTAAAAGCATTCATGTGTGTCAACCACTCTCTATCAATGTTAATGACCATTAGTAAGGGTGAGTGCTCAGAGAGTGGTGGATACACGTGAGTGTTCTTTATGGAAATAATCATATGTAACACATAAAACAAACATAAAACAAGCATAAAATACAAACAAACAAACAAACAAGGAGTCTGAGTCCCCTGTGGTTTATCAACCATCACTGTCATATCAACTGTTCAACACCATAGCAACACGTAATATTTTCTCTATATTCTTGTAAATTTTAGGTAATGATGGTTCTGCCCCAGGAAAATCATTGAGTGTAGTCAGTATAGTTGTACCACTCTCACTTGCGGCAGTGCTCATCACAAGGTAAACACGAGTTTGTTGAAGAACAATTACACACTGCCGCAGACACTCTGCAAAATACATGGGGAACAGCAGACGACGACTGTTGTATGTATTGCAGTTCCTGGCTTAAATGTGTAGAGTTCATCGAAAGGTCAACCTGAGGCAAGTCTGTTCGTGCACAAGATCTGATAGGCACAGAGATATATCATGGACTGGACTCTACAGGGCTTTAGACTCTTGTCAAATTCTTGTGAAGCACAAAAGAATCTTGCTGACGTAAAGTGCAACAATGCAAAGAGAATATAATAAGGCTCATACTCGGCAGCATATTGAACTGTATGCCAAAGTTTTATATGGCAAGGTATACGAGTTTCGATTCTTAGCTTGCAAGCTGTACAGTGGCCTTGAAATTTGTTTGTCTTCTGTTACAATGTGAACAGACATTCCACTGTCGTCTGGACATATTATGAAGGGATTTTCCAACAAAGCCAACAGCCTATCTCCATATTAACAGGTTTTGCTTTCCATTATGCTTATCATTGGTTGTTCATGCAAATTCTACATTTTGCCAACACCTGTTGTAATAAATAATCAGCTCAGATACAAAACATTTTGTTTTGTTCTGTTTTTTGATACATTTTGTTCAGACTTTGCTCAGCTGAATTTTGTTCAAACTTGGCACAAGTACTGTAATGCCAAGTAGCTTGCTATTCATTACAGCAGCCATTGTCTATATAAAATATTCTATATCTTAACCCATTACAGGCTGTGCCTCAACGAACTCAGTTTTTTTTCAACAAATACAAGGTGTAAATGAATTCATGAGGGTAAGCATACTGTTGTAACAATTACCCTTCAGAAAATGAAAAAAGTGTATAGTCCCTTTTCACAAAATAATTGGAAGACACCCAAATTTATTTTATTTTTGCTAGATATTAATCAGTTTCACATATGGTAATACATCTGATCATCTAGATATGAAAATTGAGGTGATAAGGGTCGACAGTCAGGTTCATGCTAATTAAGCTTTACAATAGCTATTCTGACTTATTAGTTAATGTGGATTTCATGTAAAAATTAAATCATTAAATCAGCATCATAGAAAATGACCTTTTTTCAAAAGTTTGGGATCAAAGGTCAATGACTGTGTACTTATTCTAGTACAAAAGAATGAGAACTTGAATATAATATATGATAAGTTTTTATATGTATAATATATGAGGGCTAATTATATACAGCCATAGAAAAGTCATATATATGGTCATAAATATAATCCCTACTACTGCAGGTACAGATTAACAGAAAGCAAATATAGGTTGTACCTTTGGCAGACAAACTCAATGATATGCTAGTTATCTCCAGATCTCTGCACAGAGTGGGGATTTTTGGAAAATGCAAACTATGTTGATCAAACTCATGGTTTCTGCTCGGCAGCATAGAAAAACCAAGCATACAAGTAATGAGATAAAAAATAACTAGAACAAGCGTGTCATAAATACCACCATGGTATGTTTTATATGACGCCAGGTGTCAGCTTTATGACTTGTACATCGAGACTTCACCAGGTTTGAAACTATAACTCTACCTAGCACTTGTCGTTTTTCATCCCCTGCTGAGTATAAAGGTAGTTTAATGATTTACAGATAGAATCATATCAGCCAAGACTGAATAGCCTATATACATTCAGGGTTTTTTCATGACCCTTGCATGACTATTAACCTTTTAGTCTGTGACATTTTGTTTGGAAACTTGCCAATTTGATTGAAAACTAGCAAACTGCCAACCTAAATCCGGAACTAGTTGGTTTCGTGCAAAGAATTGCATTTTTTTCTCAGCTGCAAAATTCTGCTTTTTGAAAATGACATGATTTGGATGTCACATAGCAGTTATGATAATGGCCTTGACCTCCAATGACATGGTTACTGGTAATTCAATTGTCATTCACAGACATTCAACAATCTTTGACACCTCTGATTCGCTCCTTTTTAATATTCTAGGGAACAACATGCACTGACATTTCATACTTCACTGTTTGAAGATCAGCAAGAATGCAATATCTACTGTATCAATCAGTGTTTGACATGTTTTTCCTGGAACAGGCTGACTGAGAGGGCTGTTTTATGAGACTTTACACAAAGAAACTAAACTTCTGCTTTTTATCAACTTGCTTACTGCTGCAACCACTCTGTACTGTATTTCAAGTTGTAAATTTTCTGTCAAAGAGAGTTTATCTGATAGATCTTGAGCCATATAGATACTTCCGTTCCTTAGTTCACTGAAATAAATTGTAAAATGGAAGAGCAACACAGGTCAATTGGGTATGAATTCCCTCCCTGTCCTTTAAAAGAAATCTGGGATGTATCAAATAGAATTACTTTTCAAAGCAATTTTAAATCAAACTTTTGTGGGCTTTTTGTTTCTTGTTGATTGTAACAATAATGATACTAATAATAATATAATAATAATTTATTGCCATATGCATTATGGTGCAATGGAATTAATTTTTCACCAGCACATCTAATGGAAGAATTAAAATATTATGAAAATAGAATAAAAATACAGAAATTTCAAATCATGTTAACATACAGAGACTAAAAATACGAAAATGAGAAAGAAACATATTACATCTGTAACAAAAAACCTTTGCGAAACCATTCAGATTTTGTTCTAATGCATCATAGTGCCACCCAGACGGTAAAAGTTCAAAATATTTATGAGCTGGATGATTTTCGTCATTAATGATAGATTTGGTTTACCGAATGGTCCTGGATCGATAAATTGACGGCAATGAAGGTAGATCTGAACCAATGATCTTCTCTGCAGTGCTAACGCCTTTTACGAGAGAATGAAACTCTGTAGTAGTGATATTTCCAAACCAGACTGTTATAGCATATGTCAGAATACTCTCAATAGCAGTACGGTAAATATTTATCAAAATGACACGACTCATGTCAAAATTCGTCAGGCGTCTAAGAAAATACAGGCGTTGTTGAGCTTTCTTAATCAAAGACTGTATTTGTCTGCCAAGACAAGGTATTAGAGAGTTAAATTCCCGGATATTTAAAAACAGACATTTCAACCTTGCTGCCTTGAATAACAATAGGAATAATTGGCTGACTGACCTTTCTAAAATTGATGTTCTTTTGTTTTTGTTTTACTTACATTGAGTTCAAGATTTTTTCTCACACCATTCCACTAAGTTAACGATTTCTCTTCTGTAATTTGACTTATCATGTCATTATTAAGAATCAACCCAACTGCCAAAGTATCATTGTTTGTTTGTTTGTTTTTTTTTCTGTTTTGGGGTTTGGTTTTTTTTTGGGGGGGGGGGGGGGTTCATTTGTATATATCCTCTGCAACTGTATTCTTTATTCACAAGCGACTCGTCCTCATCACAGTATTGTCCACTGTTCTTCCAGAAATATTTAAACGACTCAAAAAAGCTGAAAGATCAGACTTTTTCACCGCTTCTTTTCAAATACATAACCATGAAATGAAATCACTGTTATCATGTGCATACCTGTAAATAATGGCATCATGTGGCATTCAATTCTAAATAATCATCATTAGTTTTTTCTAGAAACAAGATACTGGGGTTTGCATGTGCAGGGAAAGTTTGAGACGGAAAGAGTTTGGTCCTTCAATTTATTTGAGTGATATAAATGGAATGTGGCGTCCTTTATGAAGACTTCTGTGGACAGTGTACATTATTTTTGACTTTCTGAAATCCACAGATTTTGAAGGAAAGAGATATATTGTGCAACTTGGACTCCTAATATCCCAATACAAATTGCTCTTTCATGTTTTATATATCCTTCAAAGAGCTAAGTACATGTGTATGTCTTTTGATTTT
The DNA here is from genome assembly GCF_041260155.1 of Ptychodera flava. Taxonomy (NCBI): domain Eukaryota; kingdom Metazoa; phylum Hemichordata; class Enteropneusta; family Ptychoderidae; genus Ptychodera; species Ptychodera flava. Next base: position 11,437,664 of record NC_091945.1, on the reverse strand, counting down.
CAATATAGAGTGAAGGCAGTTTATGTTATATGAGTACTTCGATGACATTCTAGGAATGGGGGGAAATGTGGAGGTTGAGAGTTAGATTATAGCTGTCGTTTTATTTTAGTTGAGGCTTATGCAACACTTGAAAGCCTGCAACAGTTATGAGGCTGTGATGACATTTGATGTGCTTTGGGAAAAGATCTTTGTGTCCCATGCGGAAAAAACAAAAATTTTTCTAGTGTTTGGGGAGGGAGATGTACCCTTCACAAGAGTTTAAAATCCCAATAGCTGTGAATGCGTAATAAAAGGACCTCAAAAATATCCTCTGTTTTCGAAGTTTTCTTTGAATAAGACCCGTTAAAGATTGAAAAAGTGTATATAACACTGTCATAAGTGTCAATTGTGGCATGTAAATTCAAACATTTTAACATAATTGTAGATTTCCAGCCATTTTAAAAACATAATCATATGACAGAGAAAATAAAGATTAAAACAACAAAGTGTTAGCCATCGTGTGTTGTGCATTCAAGTAAATGACATCATGCTTGTTTCTGGTATGATCACGATGTGTATGTGCAGGAAATGCTGTTTTTTGTACTTTTCCATGAAGGTGCCAGTGTGCCCTCTAAGGGGACGTGAAAAAAAATTTGAGTCAAATTGAAGAAAACCTGATTTGCCATGCGTCATGGCACTAAAAGTCAGCAGTTTAAGTATAGTTCCCGCTATACCGTAGTCGTGTGTCTTTCTCGATTCCTGGTACTCTCGTGTAAGTCCATGAGATCGAGAGGACAGTGAAAACAACATCCTTCCACATTGATCAAACAGCAAGAATAGTGTACTATCAGCACGTAGTACCACCGCAGAGACTTACAGAAATGACATATTCAGATATTTTTTCACCCAAAATCTACAGGGAAACATGTTATTTGTGTATATTATGAATCTGCTGAGCATTTCTAGTCATTGGCAGGCTTTTTACAGCTGAGTCAGTGACGCGTCAGAGTACTTGTAATTCCAATGTGTCAGGCAGGTTTTCCCTTCGTTATGACGTGTCAAATTGGCTTAGCGGGCACACTGGAAGGAGCCATTTTATGAGTGTAGCACCGTTTATTATTCAGCCTGTTAAAACGAGAAGGCATGGTCCAAATCAGCGAGCAGTGATACTTCTGTACACATCTTACAGTTAGCATATTTACATGAACCAACTTCAGTTTGAAAATAAAATCATGAAAATAATGCATAAAATTTGCAGCTATTTGGGCTTTAACTTTACACGACAAATACTGCTTTTGAGAGGCCACAAACTTCTCATTCAACATTCTAAATCAACTTGTAAAAAAGTACATTTTACTTTTTTTATATTTTTACTCATTTACAGATTGTTTCAAAAATACTACATTTTATGCATCAAATTCTATCACATGCTTCTCTTTTTGAGAATTTCTTTCCACATTCCACCAAGCGCATTAAGTCAACTTTGATTTCTCATATCCTGAGATAAGCTACACTCTGCAGCAGGGTTTGGGGTTGATTTGCACAGAGAGACATCCCACAATCCTCTCTGATTGGTGTACTCAGTAGACACTTTCTGAACTATGGCAAACTTTCTCAGTATGCAGGGTAATCATTATGGTTTGTCGCAAAATTTTTTTCAACATTTTGCGATGACCTACATCTAATTGTTCAGAAAATCATGAGTTTTTCAGGAAGGAGATAAAAATTTAATAGCCTTTTCCTGTTCCCATTTATCAATGACTACACAAAACACTTTTTAATAGATTTTGAACATTTAATAATTTTTTTCAGTGGATTACTCTTTCTTTGCCATGATGGTGAATAATTGAATATTCATAAGGTGACAATTGAATATTCATAAGGTGACCAAAATCCCAGAGATGACTCTGCCTGCATCTCAGATTTGTACTCCTGGATATTGATGTACCATTACAGAAACTTTTCCTGTTCACTTTTTCGTTTCAGGATTAAATTATCACTGTACAACTACACTGAGTGATGAATTGTTGACTATCTGGCAAGCGAGCAAGGGTCAAATATAACCCGCAAAAACCTGTCTGTGCATACCTCTGTGCTTCAAAAGCCATCAGCAACTCAGATGGTAGAAAAAATTATACATGTAACATTATATATGAACATTTTTTGGCATATCCACTTACAAAGTTCAATTATCCTCTTTGTAGGCTGAGTACATGTAAACAGTCCTTTTTTTATGTAAAACAAATCTGACAACTTGCAAAGGAGTCAATAAAACCTTTGGGAAATTGCTTCCTCTTTGAGCAGAACAGATTATTTTGAAGATATAAAACCAAGCAAGAAACAATTTCCTGGTTGATTTATAATAATATTACCATGGCATTGTTTTTACCACACTTCCCATTTCAAGGGTTGATCGGTGTTTGCACAGGTCAAAATGAATCATGGGATATATTTCATGTTCTCTATGGTAAAACCTCTCTACACAAAGATATTGACCAAGTTGGCATGGTCAAGGAATATAACTATTTTGAAAGTCTGCTGAGATTTTTTAAAAATTTAACCTCCATATGTCCTGCATTTGTTGCGCATACAAAAACATCTGGACACTCCTGTGAATTCAAAACCATTTTGGTTCACATATCGTATAATTCAATGAAATGCATGATTGCTGAAGAGATAATTAACAGGATATTGGGATCAATGGGTGGAGATCTGAAGGAAATTGCCTGAAAATAATTAAGTGATGTATTAGAATCAGAGCATTGGGAGAATAATGCAGTGGAAACTGCATCTTTTTACAACACTTGCAAGCTTAACCTCAGTTCCACAGAGCACCACGGTACCAAAAGGCACTGCCGTGCAAGTATCAATCATACATGTGAATTGTGCCCAATTAAATGATGGCCAACAAATTTTACCCATGACGTCTGCACTTTTGGAAACACAGAGGTCCCTACCAGCGTTTTTTGTGAGACCACCACTTGATAAACTGCCGTCAACAGTATCAGATCATGCAAAATATTGATGCAAACTTCTACGGGCAAAATTTACAGGACAAAGGGTGGTGAAGAACTGAAAAAATTGAAAAAACAAATTTGGATTCTTTCATAGACTATGTTGAATTCTGAAAGGGCACCATGTCCCATTATCCAAAACCGGTTTCGGATATATTTACATATTTGGCCACACCCTAATCTGTTGGTATACCCCTCTATCAAAGTTCACCAGAGAGGGCCTCAGACAGTTACTAAGGTACCAGATGAGGGATGAAGGCAGATGAGTAGAGTACATAATATGCACTAACTGGTTGATGGTTCATCATATTAGTGTCTACACGTCAGCTACATCTTTGTTAGATGTATTTAAACACCTTTGATCAAATTATCACAAGTGACAAATACTGTCCCTTAAACTCTGAACATAGAAATCTATCAACAATGTAGCACACAAAGTAAAATTTCACAGCTATTTTGATAAAATACCTATACAGGATTTACTTGCTTTGTGGTAAACCATCAGCTTGTGGGTTAAGAACAGTACAACAACACGAAATTAGGCCAAAGTAATTAAATTCTTTGTTTTGCATCCCCACCCGCTTAGGTTTTTAAGGTTTTCATGAAGAACACACAGTGTATTTGAATAGGAAATTTTAGGACATACCTGCTTAGCTTTTCTGAACTAAAAATTGTGTTACATTTTTTTTATTTGCTGCAATCAAATTACATTGTGTTAATTTTCTAGTGTGTTTTTTTCAGCCGCTTACACGCATACCTTTTCCCTTTTTGAGTGGACGCAAAACAAAGAATTTAATTACTTTGGCCTTACATCTATTCACACATTCACAACAAAAGAAACCCATACATACTTGCCTTGAATTTTTTTTAATGAAATGTTGCAACAGAGACAACTTGTCTGGGACTTCACAAACTTGTGAGACATAAAAGAAACAACTGAATATAGAAAAGCCAAGCAAAACACGTCAACAGAAAATACTCTAGATGTGTAGGACAATGACTTGATTTAAAAATCATAAGAGGTACTTAACTTAAAATGACCTAAAAATGTTTTGTAAACTAGCAACTGAGAAATTGCGCAACTTCCCAAATCAAAATGGTGAATTTAACAAGTCAGGACAAGCACATTCTCTCGCCAAAATTTTTCAGCACTCTAGGTAGATCCGAGTATTTGCTGAAATTTTTCTGTGGGCCAAAGATTCAACATGTAAAAAACAACTTTTTGCAACTTTTATGACAGTACTTCTAACATAATCACAACAACAGGACTGTTGTTATCATGGCTTTCATCCAATTCCTGTAAGCAACAAACCAGGTTTTTATACATCTACTTGGATTTTTCCTTGACTACAAAGCTACTGACACTAATTTCAGTTGGGTAGGCATTGTTTAAGACAACGGAGTACAAAATACACACTTATTTGATGAAAGCAGCGTCCTGCTTTGTATTTCAAGAGTCTTTCAAAGTGGATTACAGCTCGGCTTTGCATTTAGCTCAAACCTTTGGAGAAAGAAATAGGAATTAATCCAGTAACCAAAATAGAAACTCAACTTTATCACCAACGAACGAACCTTTAACAATAATATTTCGAGAACAATAAACGTCAGTCAGTCCAATGGAATGGAAAACGCAGGGTCAGTTCATTAAACATGTTCATCAATCGTTTCATGGAAACGATAATTTCAGATGGGTTCTTATGGCTGATACAGATATGTTAACACAGGGTGTCTCAAAAACTTCAGCAGTACTGTGTGTAGAAGGGCAGTCTTGATCGGGGTTACCAGAATGGCATGGTCGAGTTTCCTATCAGCACACATTATTACTTGTGACAGTCAAATGCCAATGTCAACACCAGAAAGTTCTTGTAGCTATGGCAGTCTTTGAGTGTCTTATCTTTCTTGATCAATGTTGATATATCAACAGGCTATTACAAGAGTTCGGAGGTATTGTTATAATTGCCAGGTACTGATTCTTGTAAATGTCCAAATCCTTTCACCATCAATGCTCTATAGCACCCCCTATCTTCAATGGCAAAGTTGGGTGTGTGCTTCAGTAAAGTATGGTGAATGGATGAAAACACAAGACCCAAATACAACACACAGTATAGTGAGAGTGAGTTGATATTCAAATGTCTTATTGCAATTACATCAGTGTCGAAATTAACGTTCAAAATCTGTTGCCATAGTGTTTAGCACACGACGAGGTAAATGTAATTTATTGGTATACCAGTCATTAAGACCCTAATCACAAAGTTTTTTATACAATTTACAAGAATTGTCAATCAAATATTGCCACTGTTCATTTGATGTGTCCATTTATTTGTCTCTCACTTTCTGCTTCTTGATCTGTAAGAGTCCCTCCTCGTTGCATGTTCACTTTCTGTGTCACGTTTGACTGGGTTGACACGGCCTCTACCTCGTAGTATGGTCCCCCGGCCTTTCTCTCTGACTGCCATTGCTGCTTGGGTGTATGAAGGTCTCAGGCCTCTCCCTCTACCCTGACTGCTGATGGACACTCTGGAACTGCCGACGTCCACTTTCTGTTTGGAAAGAAGTATGCTCTTTCTCAGAAACATGCTGGGTTTGGTCGTTGTTTGTACGGTTGTTGGCAAGCGGGCACCGCTCCATCCAGCGGCCATCTGTTTCCTCAGTTTCTTCATAGTTCTCTGTATCTCTAATCCACGTGAAGTCAGCGTACCATTTTTGTTTTGTTGAAGCCGCAAGGCCTTCTCCAGCGATCGGATACGTTCTCTGGTGTTGATTATCCATTTTGAAGAGGATGTCCATTGAGGCTGGGGCTCCTAAAAGTAGAAATAAATGCAAAGCACAGCCATGCTGCAATCATGATAACACCTTATCTTGGCTATCTTACATTTCTGCTTTGTAGAAAGTCAATTAATTTTTATTAATATCTGTGTAAGCCCCTCTGGTTTACATCTTTGTAGGGATCAAAGCGAGCATCAGGCTGCGTCTGGCGATGCCGATCAGCCCCATATGTGGGTGCCCCTGTAGGTCCTCCTACCTGTACTGTATTCATCATGAAGGTGCTTCCTGTTGGATGTTGTGTTGCTTGTCCCATGTATCCAGCGGTTGGTCGTTGCCCAAGGAGAGGCGCTGTCTGCGCAGCTGACTGCATTTGGGCAGCTCGCGGCTGTACGCCAACTTGGCTAGATACTGGGGCACCGGGCCAGCGCTCACCATGCCTGTTAACTGTCGGATTCTCCAACCCTCCTTGGGGCCACTGCTGTGGTTCGTCTTGGACTGGTGGGGCTGGTCCGAGTAAACCAGGGCCAAAATTGACTCCGGTTCGCCCTCTTGTGGAGGTAGTAGTGCGTCCTGTTCCACGGTCGTCTTGCATTCCACTTCTGCTTTGCCATGAATCGGACACCTGATCACGCCTCATGTCTGAGTAATGGCCCTGCTGTTGTCGTGAATCATGACTGTATGATGAATCTATACTGCGCCTCGCACCGCTGTCTGATAATCTGTGACTGTCACGCCTATCACCACTTCGAATATCGCTTCTTCGGTCTTGACCAGATAAGCTTCGCTCAGATTTCCATTCATCTCGGCTGCTGATACCTCCACCTCGCCTCGGAGGAGAATCCAAGCGACGTGATGACTGTGAAGTTGGCCTACCGCGTACAGAATCCCTAAGGGGTGGATCTTTCATTTTGCTGCGGTCACTCATCGTGTCTCTCCCTCGGTCACGGTCCCTGTCACTAATCGGCCTGCCAGGTTGACGAACTTGAAACCGATCATCTCTGCTGTGATCTGATATGCGGTCACTACCTCGCTGTTCGACGATTCTTCGATCTGTTGTACGGTGACTATCCCTGACAGTGTCACGGCGTAAAGGTTGCTCCGTACGTCGCACGGGTGGTCCTGGGACGGGATCTGAGCGTCTACGTACTCCGTCATCTCTTCTCAGAGGTTCATCCCTCCTGATATCCCGTCTGCCATGGTCAGGCCGTGCCATTGTATCAACTCTCCTGACATTCCCTGACATGCCATGTGATTGACCGCCATCTCTTCGTATGTTTCCACCCATGGTGTGCGACTGACCGTCTCGCCTCACGTTGCCAAGGTTATGATGTGTGGTGTGTGATTGCCCTGGATCTCTTCTTATGTTTCCTCCCATATCTCTTCTCCCGTGATCATCTCGCCGAATCGTGTCGTCTCTTCTGATATGATCAGAACGATATCCTGTCTCATCCCTCCTCCTGATGTTGTCACTATGATCCGAGTACCGACTCGATCCCATACTGTCATCAATGGTTCTTCCATCTCGGCGGTCGTATCTCTCCACTCTTCTTTCCATGGTGTCACCTGAACGTGAAGAGTCGCCCTGCTGCCCTCTGTCACGCATGTCAAAGTCGGGGTATCTGTTAGGCTCGTCAGAAGAGTCAAAACCAAGGGCCATGCGTTTTGGTTCTGAGAAGAACTGATCACTTGAGGACTGCAAATTGCGGCTTTCGAAGCTTCGCTTCAGTCCAGCGCGACGCTCCTGGTCAAGACGAATTTGAGCCTCTAGTCTTCTCTGCTCCTGCCTTTCTTGTTCTAGCCTTTCATGTTCACGGATTCTTTCACGCTGCAATCTCATACGTTCTTGTTCAGTCGCTCTCTCTCTAAACGCTCCTTCTCAAGACGTTCCCGTTCACGAGCCACTAACTCACGCTCTCTTCTGATCCTCTCTTCCTCCTCACGTTGTTTACGGCGAATGTTTTCTCTGTCTTTTCGCAACTGTTCTTGTTTCTCTCTTTCCTTACGCCTTTCCATTTCCCGTACTTCTCTCTCCTTCTGACGTTGCCTTTCTTTTTCCCTTTTTTCTTTGATCTGGTCAAAAGAAAGGATATCCTTCTTCTCTCCTGGTTTCTTTTCATGGCTAGAAGGAGTACCTGTACTGCTTTTAGATGAGCTGCGAGGTCTTTCATCTTTTTTGGCCTTGACACTCACAACTGGCTCCCCTTTACTCTTGTCCATCACAACTGTTCTTCCTGGAGGTGAAAAATGGCAAATTCCAGGTTAGAAGTATGTTTTGGCAGCTTACTCCGAGTTCAGAGAGAAAATGATAACTTTCACAAAAATGTCCAAGGTGTTGAGATATAGCCTACAGGTGTTGTTGCCTTCGACTACCCTATACATACATGTGGAGTGTTTACTTTTAAAATTGAAAGATCTTGGCAAAACTGAAGCAAACAAATGTCTGCCAATGTGTACAAACTTCAGCTTGTTAGCTCCACTGCCAATTATGTACCTTGATTTTGTTTGTTGAAACTCACTAGTTTATAGGGTATACAGTTCAAAGTACAGAATTCATGTGCAGACTGAACAAAAATAACTGTTCAAACTTGTACGAGGCTGGCGAGAAAATAAAGATGTTAACGTAAACAAAAGCACTAGTACCTTTAGCAGCAGCAGCAGCGGCATCATCTTTTTTCTCAGCAGGTTTCTTTTCGGGGACTGTCTTGCTCTTGTCATTTTTCTCATCAGTTTTCTTCTCAGTTGCTGGTTTTTCATCTTTCTTGGCAACAGTTGCAGCTTTGGCGGGTCCTTCCTTCTTGGCTGTGGCACCACTGGCAGCTGTCTTTTCACCTTCCTTTTTCACAGTACTGGCAGCCTTCTCCGAGCTCTCACTTTTGACATCTTTCGTTTCCGTCTTGGCGTCTTTCTTGGGTTCCGGAGCCTTGGTTCCTGCCTCTTTGCCGTCTTTCTTTTCTGCTGGTTTACGAGCACTGGCAGCAGGGTCTGTTTTGGCCTGGAATACACCACAGCAAAATTCATTGCAAACACTGGCAGCAAATTGGCATTAGACATAAATCAACAGAATAGTGGACTCATGCGATGTCTTGTATAAAATGCTCAAAAAGGATAAATTAATTATAGGAAAGAGATTTTGTAGCGAATACATTGAATTGTATGGATCAGAATGTGCATGGATTAATACAGAACAGCCAATTACATTAGCAGTAACATTCAGTACCATTGCTCTGTGTTTCACAAGTCATCGTTGATGACACAGTCCCCACTTGTTAATGGGTACTTTGATTACAGGTCCTCAGAGAGGATAGAGTCCTCTTCATTAGGTCTGTGATAAAAATACTTTTGAATAAATTCGCTTGATACATGTCTGAGTTGTAGTTCAGGACATGAAAAAATCGTAGTAAAGATATGCCTAAGTTATGACTTGTACATGAAAAAATCATAACAAAATGGCCGCACAGCAGCCATATTGGATCGTATCACAAAACAAATTAATGTGCATATGTATGACATTGGTCAATCTCCTTGTACCAACTTTGAATAAATTCGCTTGATACATGTCTGAGTTATGGTTCTGGACATGAAAAAATGTAATAAAATGGCCACACGGCGGCCATATTGGATCGTATCACAAAACAAATCAATGTGCATGTGCATGACATAGGTCAATGTCCTTGTACCAAGTTTGAATAAAATCGGTTGAGTTATGCCTGAGTTATGGCTCTGTACATGAAAAAATCGTAACAAAACAGCCGCTGGATCGTATCACAAAACAAATTGATGTGTATAGCTATGACATTGGTCAATGTCCTTGTACCAACTTTGAATAAAATCTAATGAAACATGCCTGAGTAATGGCTCTGTACATGAAAAAATCGTAATAAAATGGCCGCCTGGCAGCCATATTGGATCGTATCACAAAACAAATCGACGTGCATCTGTATGACATATGAAGTAATCCTTGTACCAAGTTTGAATGAAATCGCTCCAGGCATCTCTGAGATATCTGCGTGAACGGACGAACGCACGCACGGACATGACCAAACCTATAAGTCCCCCCGGACGGTGTCCGTGGGGACTAAAAAGCATTTTTTGGGGGCTATGATGAAAATGTTTCGTATTGAACAAAATTTTTGACGTGTTGAGAGTTTGACAAGCTATACATCCCAAATAAATTGTCATTATTAACAAATGAAGGAAGTTAGCAACTCCTCCAAACTTCTTTTGCTGAATAAAATGCAATAGTTCTACTTAAGAATAAAAAGGACGCAATGTGTTCTATAGACTCAATACGTCCAAATATCGTGTGATTGCAGTGTAAACAAACCCATGTGCACAAGTGCATACAGAAATACACATTTCTATACCTATCTGCGCACATGAGTTTGTTTGTACCGTGGTCCAATTAAGTTCCAGATTAACCTATTAGACAAAGGAAGGCATGGGAATATAGTGTTCCTATATCTATATTTGTTCCCCAGCACCGAGAAAGATTATGATTAAATTTACTTCTTTGAGCGACACAAGTTTGAGGCTACACTACTCTAAGCTAAGAATAGATGGCTTACCCATTCGACGTAGATAATGCGTCCATGCAGTTCAGTTCTGTGGAGGTGATTGAATGCCTTGTTGGCTTCTGCATGGCTGGACATGGTCACAAAACCATAACATCTGGCACCAGGACTGTGGGCACTGGTCACTATTTTAGCTCCAACAACCTGTTTGTAAATGACAGTGTCATGTACTCAACTTGAAGTAAACGAAATGCAATACCAAGTGTGAGAGATTCTATTAATCTTGCAATCTATGCAGTGTGAATATTTCACTTATTACAAGTCAATACAGTCTGCAGTATGGTATGTACAATTCCTTCTTGGACAATATTAAGACACTTGTTCTGTCAAAGCTTTGCATTCCAGTGCCATAACACATACAGGAATCATCAAAACACTTCAACATTTACATTGGATGCCACAGGGCAGAAGGGCTGGCTTTACAGCCTGCAAATCTTTTTCAAACTTGACAAATAATGGTAATTATTTTCATAAACACTCAACTTTGATGTATTTAAGTAATAAATCACACCCAGCGAAGGTATACCACGAGATTTTGACCAGTTCACGACATATATGCACGAGCGATAGCGAGTGCATATATGAAGTGAAATGGTCAAAATCGAGTGGTATACCGTCGCTGGGTGTGATTTATTGCTATTATATCATAGCAGTATATTGAAATTCTGGCCTGGAACGTCAAAAACGGATTTTTGCTCAAGCTGAGAGCTTGCGCGTATGCCAGCCGTGGTATATCGCCAATATACCATGGTTCTTTTCGCGTATCGACCAATCAGATCGCTGTATTTGGGCCATCAATATACTGATATGATATAATTTCCAATATCCTTACTATATTTGTAAATATCAGTTTCTTGTTCTACTCTCCAATTCATGTTGAAATGCCTGATGTCAAAATCATCCACACTAAATATTTGTACCATTTCGTGTAATATCCTGTGTTATTGACAAATTCACTTGATCTGAGCCCAAGCATTCACAAGCACATTTTGTCGGAGTAATGTTACATGGAAAATACCAGGTTTTCAAGGTTAACCTTTCTTCTGCTAAGAAATTGCCAGAATCTGCTTTGGTGCAAGCTGGTGTGATTACAAGCTAGCTTACCTTGCCATATTTGCTGAAGGCAGACTTCAAGTCAGTTGCTTTGGTGCTCGATGACAGGTTACTAACCCACAAATTTTTACCACTGCTTGATGGGCTGGTCCTTGAAGATGAGCCACGCCGATCTAGTTAAAATCAAAAGACATAAATAGACTTTTCTTAAATCTTTCTACACACAAGTCACAAGACTGAATTGTATTTTAATGTGGCTGACATCATCACTCGTGACAGCTCTGCTTGTACTCCTTGCGACGACAAACGTCTGTAAGCAAAAACAACAGTACTTTGCAATTTCTAATCTGAGGCACCACCTTGACCTAAACAGGATCATTATGAACACTGAAATACAGTGGCAGTCGATATTACTTACCCTTGTCATCTTTCGTAGACGCTTTTCCTGCCTCCTTAGACGTTGTGCTGAAATGAAAAAAAATTATAATCGGTATTAACCATCTTTTGCTGTAAAGAGTAATGTAAAAATACAATTTTAACAGATTTTACAACAAGATGTTACTAAGTTCTAGCACTAGCATGCTGTTTTCTTAGACAAAAATGCTCACACTTTGCAAGACTGTGTGCTCTGTGAAGGGAATGACTTCATCTGCAGGAGTTTCCTGCTACTGTTGTCAGCAGAGCTCCCAGGCAGACGGTCGCAGTTGGGTCGGAAAAAACCAACTTCAAGGTGCGGTGTCCATGAAGTACTGGTCAGCCCTCACGCCACATTTCAAAAGCTCCCTCAAACACCAGGTAAATGCTGCTTTCGCGCACGATTGATAAACATACCAACGATAATTTCTAGTAACGTGTCACGACGGCTGCTATGGACGGGGTAATGCTTGAAAATGTCGCCAACTGAAAACTGAAACAAGAATTTCATGAACTCAAATTTCCGAGCAGTTTTCTCCCAGACTTCTTCCGGACTAGGTATTGTCCATGCAGGTTTTAATATTTTTTTAATTTATAATTTTTTATTTCCCCAAGTTCCCAGATAGGAGTGGAGAGGTAAAGACATACCAGTGTGTAGTTGAGCACAAGGAGCAGGATACGCGGCAGTTACATGTGCTTACAATGCCACAAAACAGTGCTGTTGAGGCTGGATCCGATCTAGCATTTTGCAATACGATTCATTACATTTTGACATTTACTTTTTTCACGCCTTAAAACTGAACATTTGAACATTTCCATACAGGACGGTTTGAATGTTGGAATTGAAAAGATTTCCCATAGGAGATCATCTTCAAGTTCCTTCGAAAAGGCCACATTACTTCGTTTCGGTTTCATCTTCCGCATTTTCTAAACACAGGAATCTTTGGGCTGCGACAGACTGCACACATAGAAAAAGATACATATGCATAAACAATGCCAAGAACTTTTCAAATTTATACTAAATAGATATTGGAGAGATGTAATAACAAACCTCTTGGTCCGTGAACTAGAAGAGGAAGTTGTGGATGGGCTTTTCTTTCCAGTTGTACTTTCTTTGACTGTTTTTGGTGTCTCCTCGCTTTTTTTCTCTCCACTATCACTTTTCTTAGCCTCTTCCTTTTTATCCTCTTTCACTTCAGACTTTTTCTCAGGTTCTTCCTTAGTCTCCTCCGCTTTGGTTTCCTCCACCTTGGCGGCATCACTGCTCTCTTTGGCTGCTTCCTCCGAGGCGACAGCTGGCTCCTCCTGCGCTGCTGGTTTTTTCTCCTCGTCACCGTCCTTTTTCTCATCCTGCTGGAGGTCAGCATCAAGCTCCATGATGGATTGGTCATCAGCATGCACCACTAAGGATATATTGTCATCTGACTTTGGAACTGACGAGGTGTCCATTTTGATCGTGTCTTCTTTTGTCAGTGGCGCCACCACAGGAGCTGAGCTTGGCGTCGGTGGCGCGGATACCACGGGCTCCTCAATCTTTGGCTCAGGAGTGGGCTCAGTATTTTCAACTGAAATTGAATGTACAAAAGTGAAGCAAAGCTCCCATATACACCGATTGGTATGTCTCCATCTGCTCTTCAACTGCATCTTCTTGAGATCCAATTTCATTTTCTGTACCAGTCATTCACAACCCGACACTTAACTACAACTACACTTACCTTGTTTCTTCGTTACAGGAATGCCATCAAATACAATCACCACTGCAATCCATGCTTTCAAGAATCCTTACAGTAACTATATCCCCTAATGTTACTGTAGTTTGAATTTCTTCCAACCCATATCCCACAAGATTTGTTTTGAGGCTAAACACTCCAAAAAAACAAACCTTTCTTTTTTACAAGGGGAAAGGACTTGATGCTCACATAGGTTTAGAGATCCACTGTATGATGCCCTGAACTGATTTTTTTTAACTGCTGGGTTTGGTCAGCTCTGTGCAATGCAGTCTCCTCTCGTACAGCATATTAAGGAGAGCGCTAGGGCTTTCCATGGCAGGGACATCTGTCTCAAAGCCAGGGTTGAGATGTGAAGACGGGTTAAAGATAACTGTAGCATCAGTTTGTTCAAAGTTTAGGTGATTCCTCAGAACTGGCTGCTTCTACCAGAGGTACAGGATGTGAAGAACAACTGTTGCTCAGAATTGAGGTGTAACTCTCCTGCTCAGTTTCAATGGTCATGAGTTTGATAGAAATTCATCAAATCTTTCCACAGAACTTCATATGTCTTTCTCTAGGGTCAGCATTTTCAACTCCAGACTGCAGCTGTTCATCTACACTGGTCACTGTATTTCTTCACCAAAGAAATATATCCGGTGTCTAGCAGTCATGCTAATTTAAACTTATTACTGTCATGTTTTACTTGGGGCGGAGTGATATTTCTCGTCGTTTGCTTTAGCAAATAGGAAGTTTCTCACCGCAAGCATGTACATGTCACTGCTCCTATTTCAGGTCTGTCCTTCTGCATCATCTTTGACTGGGGAATAATATCTCCCATCAAACAGTTACATGACTTTCAGTCTTCTGGCATGATCCAAAGTAGTTCTGGTTTGCTTCATGTCCTTGAATTTGCTAAGTGCTGATACCTGTTCTCTGCCCATGTACATATCAGATTGCATTTATGCCGTTTCCCGTCATGTCTGCACGGCTGTTATTTTTATCTTGGCGACACCAGTATTGCGTTCAGGAAGTATGTCACTGTAGTTTCTATTCACCAGATGTTCAATTTGCATCATGTAACTACAGTGGACCTCTCATATGAAACTATTTTTTTTTACCAAATTGATTAAATTTGTATTTTATGGCAGATACACAATACATTCAATAGAGGCACTTCAAATAAATATGTAAACATATATGACTGTTCTGAATTTCCATGCAAACAGCTGTGAGCATCACCTTTCCCCCAATGTCCCATCCCCTTTAACACTTGGATACCTGAATTGCTGATATATAACAAATACTCTACCTTTCTCATCGCTGCTGCCTTCAACTTCCTGTCAAGAGAACACACACACAGATGTGTGAAACACAAGTTTAGTCACAGTAATTGAGTAGGATCGAAGCAAGCCTTTACACACTATTGCACAGCTGGTAACATGTTCCATTAAAGTAATGTTACCATAATAGTAATCAGTCACCAGTGGTCACTGCCACATGTCAGATTTTCCAAGGTGTGATCACGGTTTATTTTGTTGTGGAATGTATTGTTCTCAGCAGGTTTCACTGGGTTAAAAGCACACAAGACAAAAGGAATATCTCTAACATTCAAGTTGAAAAATTGGCAACTGTTCATAAAATCCTGAAAGAGTCATACCTTCTCTTACATTACCACAGGTCCCTTCATACACTGAATCATGACAGAAGCCTAAAATCATTCCCGAATAACAACTTTGCCATTTCACTGCCACTAGTGTACTGATTTTTCAATGTGGAATTGCCACATTTATACAGATAAATGCACAATACAGTGATTACTTAAAATGTTCATATATATAATAACTTACATCAATTAACAGCTGGTCATCCTCTGCTGTGATGTTGATGACATCGCCTTCATTAACATCCTCTTCTGTCTCTTCCATTTCCACCTTAAGATTCATAACATTCCGTTAATAATTTGTTTTTCCCCACAGTGCAAGAGACACAGCAATCACATGACAATGTGCAGCAAGTCATTGGAATGACATGTTCGAGTAAATGATTGGATGATGAATGTTTAGAATTCTTGTGAAAAAGTGCATGTATCAAACCTGAACTTTACGTGGAAGCTCATCATAATATTAGTGTTTCCTTTGGCGGTTTTCTACCCTTGTGAGTAGGCTATGATTTTTAAGTATTGCCAAGAACTATATCACCAAATCTTTGCTAAGAAAATACACATGACATAACATACCTCCTTATCACCTTCTTCCAAAACATCATCTGCTTCAGCCTTTTCTGCTGCATCACCATCGTTCTCCTCTTTTTTGTCTTCTACTTCCTCCTCTTCCTCTGCAACCTCTTCTTTCTCTTCCACTTCTTCAGTTTCTTCCGCAGTTTCCTCTACATCTTCCTCTCCTAGATCATCTTTGACTTCAAATCCTTCCAAGTCATCATTCACCTCAAATCCTTCCATATCTTCCTCCTCTTCCTCTGCCTCCTCTTCATTGACTTCCTCTGCATCACCCCCTGCGCCTTCCTCAGTTTCCATGTTACTGTCTCCTTCCTGCTCTAGCTGTTCATCTCCATCTTCAACGTTTTCTGAATCACCATTTTCCTCCTATACACAGAAACACATATCACAAAATTCGTCAAATGCTTGCATAAAGGTGAAACGTTCTCCTTTTCAACATAACATCTTCCTGTAGTTTGACATTACCTGAACTTTCACTATCCAGAGAGAACAAGTGTACTGTAACCATCAGTAGAGTGCCCTCTAACATCTGATTTGATCTAGTAATTTTATATTTCATTGAATCAAGACCATACTAATCCAAGTAGCTTGTAAAATTTTCCTGTTGATCAAAGAGCAGATGCTTGAATCATTGGTACATCAAAGTGACTTTGGCGTAAACTGACCTTCAGTAACCATTTCACAGTCTTGCCAGTACAGGAGTAAAAACAATCTGTACGGCTCACTTGAACAAAATCTACCCTTCCATCACAATGTTCCTTTAGTGACTGAACCACTATGCCTGAAGTGATCTATGAGACAAGTACCAGGAACAACTAGCAAGAGAAAGGGGTCACATTTCAGTTGTTTTCTTCACAAGCAGTGAAAAAACATTGTGAGGAAACTTACCTCTTCTTTGGATTTTGGCTTTGGTTTTCCTGCAAAACATAACACCATAGACAATGGTTAGAAATCCACACAACGTTAGGAATACTGATTTCGTCTTCAAGTTTGTTAGGCAATATATTTTCTGCTTGACCACGTTCTCTACAGATTAAGACAGGTCATTGGAATAGACCGGACAGACTATGAGAGTGTGGTACATGGCAGGGAGCAGAGGAGTGCAACTTGTGAGCTAAATACATTTCAACCCCTATATTGTATAAGGTTAAGGTACTTCTTTCATCTCAAAATGTCGTCACACCCTGAAAACCGAGTAAACATTTTTTTCTGGCAACAAACACAGGACAGAGAGCTTACCATTGCATTCTTAGCATACTTACAGTATTGTGAATGCCATTTTAATTGGAGTTTTAATGGTTACGCCTGTTTATTTGTATGCAAATTTTCAATGTTTTGGATGTAATCATTAAATTTGACTTGCGATCTGGCCAGAGGTCATAAATACTGCAATGAAATTGACCTGAATTACTCTCCTGCATGCATATGAGCTACATAAGATGCCAAATGTTTCTGAGTACTCTGTCTCTGTATGATTTTTAGCAGAACAAAATGATAGTCTACACACTACTAGGAATGAGAGGATCTCAACAGGCAGACTAATCTAGGATCTCAAGAGGCAGGTAAATCTAGGAACTACACAGACAGACAAGACAAATCTAGGAACTCAACAGGCAGGCAAATCTAGGAACTGAACAGGCAGGCAAATCCAGGAACTCAATAGGGAGATAAATCTAGGAACTCAACAGGCAGGCAAATCCAGGAACTCAACAGACAGAAATCTAGGAACTCAACAGGCAGATAAATCTAGGAACTCAACAGGCAGGCAAATCTAGGAACTCAACAGGCAGGCAAATCTAGGAACTCAACAGGGAGATAAATCTAGGATCTCAACAGGGAGATAAATCTAGGAACTCAACAGGCAGAGAGATCTAGGATCTCAACAGGCAGATAAATCTAGGGAGCTCACTTGTTGGGGTTTTCTTCACTGGTGCTTTACCTTTGGTATCAGTGGCAGCTGCTATTTCGATGACTTCAGGATCCCCACCTTCTTCTTTAATAGCCTATCAGAAGGATGAAATGGATTGATCTTGAGTGTCGTAAAAAAAATTTAAAAATGAAGATGTTGCAAGCAACAGCCAAGATTTTCTGAAAAAAATTTCAAAACAAAAAATTCATTCACCAATTTTCATTTTCTCTCTTTCAAAACTAATCTTGCATGAGCGTTCATTTTTAGAAGATGTACACGTAGAAGAAATGAATGGATATACCAAAAATAACATAATCAATGTTGCAAAATTAATGATCACTTTCGCAAACACTGCATTTGGTATGAACAGTCACGTTTTCTGTGAAATGTATTTTCTGAAGTCTATGCACATTGTATACACATTCTTTTAAACATATTTTTCTTCTTGATTCTTGTAAATATTTCTCCTGGATATTTCTTAATCTTTAGTGCTGATCGATATATTGTCATTAATTTGTATAGAATAATTTGGTCTGAAATACCAAACACTTAGAGGAATTGCAAATAGTACAATTGTCATTATTCATTAGTACTGCTCAATATATTGTTATTAATTTACATAGAATATTTTGGTCCGAAATAAACATTTCAAGGAATTGCAAATAATACAATTGTCATTATTCATCAGTACTACAATTTACAACAGTGTTATTTGCAATCACAGGTTTGTTACCAGGGATGGAGAAAATAGCTGGCAGCCGGCAAAAACACTGGACTGTCAGCTAAAATTTGCCGCCTGTGAAAATTTAGTGTAAGTAAAAATGAAGGACATTTTGCACGAAGTTTATGTGCAGATATACCACTTGTAACCGCCTATACTTTAATTTTTGCCACCTGTAACGAAAATTTTCTCCATCCCTGGTTACTAAATATAGCTGCACACATGTGACACTGATGCTTGAAATGCATACAAATTTTGCCAGTGTTGCATGCATAGCTGTCATTGCAGCTGTAGAGTGAGCCACTAATATCCTGTATTTTTCATTATAACATTAGCAGTCACCTAAAAAGTTATTTTTGCTGTTCTTCAATGTGTAACTTCCAAAAGTGTAATCTAAAAGTGTCGATAAACATTTTTGCATATCAATAACATAATTCGCAAGTAACCCTGTTGACCATTGCTTCTCCTTTCTCAAACAATGCCAACTAGGACAGCCACAAGCACAAGAACCGCAATTTGATGTTCGCAATGGACCATATCATACATACTGTCTGTTTGTACAGAAGCCTGTTGGGAATTGCAATACATGTACATTCAGAAAGATCGTGGAAGCTCATTCCAATATATCATAAATAATTATTGGAATTTTTTTATTTATTTATTTATATGTAAGTCACGATATAAAACTGTCCTTCACAAATTTTACGGGTATTTTGCTAATGTAAAATCAACCCGCTTCGGAAACCTTTGAATTTTAACAATGAGGTCGCTGTTACATGTTTCTCTAGGACGACAGCTGATCGAAAATGAAACTCCGGTCAGCATTTTTGTAAATTGCACATGATTCATGAATATCAATTAATAGGCCTCAACTTCCCTTTGCGAACACGGTGCACGGGTTGACGTCCATGTCCACATTCCTAGACTTATTTTTGCTATTTTAAACAAGTCTGTGCAACGTTGACAACCTACGCACTACAGGCAAAATTTCCAATTGCATTAATATAATAATATTTTACGATACGGACGCGGTAACAAATCGAAATTTCGAATCACATGCGGACTTCAGTTTCGATTCGAACGACACCAGCTGCACGTACAAGCGACAACTCCCGCGGTCACGTGCCGTCAGAATGACAATTCGTGCATTTTGGGCTGTTGCAATTTCGACAGTTTTAGGCAGTGCACCTTCAAAGACCTTGATTAACGCTTACCGTATCGCAGTAGTTCTCGATAGATAAAAAAGTATAAACTGGTGTGTTTTTCTGTGCATCCGCATGTAAAATGTTCGTCCGGCCAAGCGTGGCCTCCGCCATCTTGAATCTGTGGGAAAACCTACAGTACAACTACTTGTCATAAAATCTGCACTAAAATCACTTTACCTTTTGCAATCGTTCGACTAGGGCCGCCTTGTTTCCAGTTTTATCTTGTCCTCGCTTCTCTAACTCCCCGCGCAAGTCAACAACTCGCAATTCGCTAACTTTCTTTTTCGCCACGCCAGCCATGATCGCGCGAGTGTTATGGCCACGCCGAGGTATTAGAGTTCCCGGATGAATGCGTCACGTGATCCCTGCATGCCCGCGCATGGAGGAGTGTGGTATGATGTTTGTTTCCCAACACAGGTAATTTTTATGTCAACACGAAATATGCGGCGGCCGGCGGCATCATTTCTCGAAATGCGCTGGGTGACGCTCAGATAACCACAACTGCGGCAATTGTCAGAGAGTCAGGAAAGTTTTTTTGTCAAAGGTTTCTTGTCGGTGAAGTTTGGTGGATGACCTTGCAAAATAGAAAATATCGCCCTTTCCTAAAAAAAAAAAAAAAAGAACGTAGGGCCCCTAATTGTTGTAGGCAGGCTATGGGTGGGTCAATAAGAAGTATAACTTTTTAGACTAGTATATCAGAAGCAAAATATAGTCCCATTTGACATTATACTACTCCCATCGCCCTTGGCCAAATTTCAGTCCTCAAAATTTAAAAATGAAGGCAGCTGATCAAATATAAATCGTCCCCATACTTTCAATTTAGTGTATTTTTCCAAAAGATTACTTTTAGAAGTTTTTTTCAGATTGACTATAAAAGCGGGTTGCTGACCATGCAAAGAAGATGTTATATGTAATAAAATGGTAAGCGCTATGAAAAACTGTCGAGTCAACATATTTCATGTGTACAGGTTCTTTTTGAAAACGGATAATTTTGCTATTTAATTTTTTAAAGTTTTAATAAGGTTACCCCTTTTTAGATACAACTTTCAAAATGGCGTCTCTCACTAGGTCTTTTGTTAAACAAGAAATAACAGAATAACGATAAATGCGATATTGTAGTTTTGTTTGTTTTCTTTTTTGGTGTTTTTGTTTGTTTTTATTTGTTTGGTTTTTTTTTCACTTCTGCATGTGTAAATAACTACCTATGGCTACCGGATGTAGTCCGTTCAGACAGTTGAGTGGAACGATGACAGTCCCAAATCCCTGCGGCTGGTTCTCGCATTCGTGGTTAACCATGTTAACTATTTATATGATTTTGCTCTCCTTTGAAAGTTATGCACAGTTCATCAATTTACTCAGAGAGGAAGATAATTTTAATAAGATATCTGTCGACCCTTTAAACTGTCCTAGGAGGGCTGCTTCCAATCGATGTTATGCACAATAATGTCAAAGTATTAGAATCTGCCTATTTATAGAACAAATATTGGACCTAAGCCTACATCATCTTCATGGCTATGACCAAATTAAATGTAAATTTTGAAAAAAGTAAACTTCATATACACTTATGCCACCAGAGGTCACCTTGTTCGAATGCCAGTACTCATATTACAGTAAGCTTAATGGGTTGTGTTTGAACTGATTACTTTTTAATGCAGCTGAAACCTTAGTGAAAGTTCTTAATTTTGCTTAAGCCATTTCCTCAAAATTTACCTGTAGTTAGAACCAATAAGCTATTTATAACGTCCCTGCGTACTTATCGGCCTATGTTTAATGAAGATAAACGCTTTCTATATACCACATGTTTAAAAATGAAAAATTCATTGCCTCTGCTCCAAAAACTACTAAAATGTAAGCTTATACTATATGTACTTGACATTGCATTGTTGTAGTTTGTCGGAATGTTCATCCCAAGACACGTACAATTTTATAAAGCTACATGTACACATGAATACAGTCATGTAGGACAAGTATTTTAACAAGAGTAACCATCGCTATCTATCGTTTAGCGCCTTGTCGGTGGTGAGGTCAGTGACTTGTCCACAAGACTGGCGCAACTTCAGTTACAAGTGTATATGTGCATCTTCTGTACAAGTGCATTTTTGAGCTGTCCGTGTTGATTGTGCAACTACTAAGCTTACTCAAGTCGCGATATTTATCTATTTAAATATTTGTCACGTGGCACAGGGAAGGGAAGAAGTGTCAAGACCGTACGTACTAAAAGTCTTCTATTAAACACTAAACATATTTAATCTTGTGTACAAACAGAGGAGTTTAGTCCTATAGTAATTATTACAAAATTTCACATCGAAAGTGAGACATGGATGACTTATTACTTATATTACTTTATTACACTAAGCTTACTGTATCTTCTGTATAGTACGGTAAAAAAAAATAATAAGATCACAATACAGAAAACATTTTATAATAATATAGAAGAGTAAAAACAAACAAACAATGAAGGTGATACAAAAAACCGCAAAGCAGCATGTATATTTTTTAAATATAATTTGTAGAACACATCGCTAATAGTATTAGCGAAACATAACTAGGTTTTGAATATAGTTTTCTTCAGAAAAACCCCAGCGATAACTATTGGATGGCATGCAGGTGGTTCTAGAAGTTACACGATCATCGATCAAAGAGTTTCACCGTTTGTTGTTTCACTTGCTCCAAGTCTGTGGGCACATAAATATCAAGACAGAATAAATTGAAGAAATAAACTTCAGCAGACTGTCGTGTCAGTGGTAGGCTGTTGCGCAGATCGTTGGTTGAACGCCTTGGCCCACAGCCAGTAACTACTGATGAAAAGCCGACTGGGGCCAGTCTATGTTGTGGTCAATATTGGTCAGAGGACAGGTTGTCAATCTTTACTTCTAGATTTCTAAATTCAGTCGGGTAAAATGCAGAAGAGTTGAATGTTAAATCCATCAGTATTACATTGAGTTTAAGAATGGAATCTCGAGTGCTTTTGCTCCTCAAATTTTACTGAAAAAGTTAATTATGGAGGTAGCACAAAGACTACCTCCACGTAAGCTTAGTCCCCTAGAAATTCGGCATTTTTTCGGATCTATTGCAGAATTCATTCGTTTTCTTTATTTGGCCAAAACTTACGTTACTTTTTGCACAGACAGTAGTAGATCGCCTCTATACTGTCTATGCTTTTATTTCAAGAGCATCTTCACCAGCCTTCCTCAAAATATTGGCTTGGGCACAGTCGTTTGGAGAGCTATACAGCGCTGGGACTATTCGCCCCATAGACGAGTATACAGAAGCGGGGTATTTCTCGCTTCTGTATACTCGTCTATGGGGCGAATAGTCCCAGCGCTGAATAGCTCTCCAAACGACTGTGGCTTGGGTATACGGTACTGACCAACCTTGTGCATCCCGGACGATCTTGCATACAAGAGAAGCTCTTTTGACCAACCCTCCAAATATATAATGGTCGATCCCTAAGTTGTCTCTGATCACTCAACGCTTCCTTTTACCATAGACCATATACTATATATATACTATATACTATATACTATACTATATACCATAGACCATATATACTATATGCTTTGACCTGTAGTGACTCAAACCATGAAAGTTCCTTGGTCGATCCGAAAAACATGCGACTTGTATAAACACCGGTTTCGTTATCATCGTTTGTCTTCAATTCCTGTATATGTAATCCGTTGACTCGGACCTGGTCAAATTGCATATCCTATGAAACAGTGTCTATCAGAAGAGATAACAAAATCATATTTCAAGTATCAAACTACTGCCTCGTCACTTTTGAGGTAAAAAAGATGTCCCTTACATTCCCTCGATAAGCAACACACAGACTAATAACTAAATGAAACCATTACAAAATATGTAAAATTTGAAAAGATTATAAAAATATCTACAAATTTAAGCATGACATTCTGGCTAGGCGTCTGAAACTTCGATAAGATGAAGTGATGTCAATGGCCGGGCTAGAAATGCACAATTTATATAAAGTGGCCATACATCTTTGAAGAGTCGAGTACTTAAAAACAATAAGTTTATATTACTAACTGCTAGACTGAAAACAGTGCGAGTTCTTGTAGTTCTCTAAGGAATATTAAAATTAATACGAAAAATGATTTGGGACAACCATACATATTATTGACACATTTGTATAAAAATATAGTATCTAAATTTTTTTTGGGGGGAGGGGGGGTCGGGAATCTATGAGGTATGAGAAAACCACATAATGGAATTAATAGATTGTCTTAATCAATATTATTTCTGGTCAAATAAGATGCTTACCTCAAAGATTCTAATTTCGAAAACAATCATGCTGCTGTTGTTTGTAATGGGTACCGAAAAGCGGGCTCAAAGAAACAAGTCGCCACTTATTATAAGAAAATTGTAACCAATAGCTGGGGAGAGAGAGAGAGAGAGAGAGAGAGAGAGAGAGAGAGAGAGAGAGAGAGGAGAGAGAGAGAGAGAGAGAGAGAGAGAAGAGAGAGAGATGGAGAGAGAGAGAGAGAGAAGGAGAGAGAGAGAGGAGAGAAGAGAGAGAGAGAAGAGAGAGAGAGAGATGGGGGGGGGGGGGGGGAATGGAGGGGCCTCTACCATGCACTCTAGAAATGCTAATTCATAATGCGTCTGATATTGGAATACATGAAAAAGTGCATCTTATATGAACATACAAGTAAGTTGAAAAAGTAGATAAATAAATGAAAATTAAAAATAAATGCACGTAAATGGACAAACACTCGGGCGCCCGTGTGTTGGGTAGTCTGCCACATCGATCGATTCTCAAATCGATCTATCAATCGATCGATCACGTATACTCGATCTGCCCTCCACTGCAACCTAAATACCCCAGATCGAGTACAAGATCAATACATCGAGAGACGATCGATTGATCAAGCAGACTACCCAACCCAAGGCGCCTGCGCAAACATCATACTAGTCCGATATGATCTTCAAGATTGTAACTCTCAACTTCGCTAACCAAGGGTACGGTGATTCGGTAAGGATCCTCCCTAAACAAAAAAAAAAAAAAAAAAAAAAAAAAAAAAAAACCAAACAAACAAAACAAAAAAAAAAAAAAAAGCAATAAAAAAACCCGGTCTATTAACCATACCGTGTGGACCCGACGGTGACAATCGCGTAACTGATTTGGCCATGTACCGTTATAATGAATTTTTTTATCCGACCATTTATTTGTTTTATTGGCTATTTGTAAAGACGAGAAACATTGTATTATTTTCCCTATAAAATGTTTTATCCCCAAAGCTGACATTCCATGATGAACTTCTGTAATATCCCTACGTGCATACGTGTGTGCTTGGATTTTCACTACACTACAGAGAGTCAGAGACAACATTACTCCCGGCAAAGTATTTCTAATGCGTATGTATACCGTGTCCCTGAGGGCGTGCTTCTGGGAAGGCGAGGTCAGGCGCCAGTCTCAATGTCGGGGTCGATAAACTTGGTGAAAGAAGTTTCATTAGCTTTGATATTTGTTGACTTAAAATAATATATCAAAGCTTGGAAAGAATGGGGCTCTAGTGTAGTTATTAGAACTTTATCTATTATGTTGGGCATCACTTATGTCCCGTAGTTCACAACTTTAATTTTTCGGGCGATTTTGTGTGGTGGGGAAAGCCTAAAACGTTGAGTATTGACATACAAAACGATACATAGACACTTCGGAAAAATTGTGTTATTTTATATAAAGTTGCAGATAGCAATTATTCCGCTTTATACATAGGTAATTTATCATATATTCGATTTGTTTAATGTTCGGCATTGTACCTAGTTCATTTTATGAAAGGTTTTAATACCTATACCATTGGAAAAACCTACACTTGATCCTGCAACACCAAATAACTACACACCGTAATTTAAACCATGCCAAGTGCCTTTTATAAGATTCTTGAACTTTATATTCTTGATGTAGCTGGGCAATATGAATTTTGAGTGATTTACAGTTTGGCATGTTTGGCGTTATAGCTGGTAGAGGAATTAACTGCAACTGCTGCAGCCTTCAACAGGCAAATAATGTTACACCAAACGATGTTCACCTCGCATATTCACTTGATGCACAAGGTGCATTTTATGCTGTTCCACATGATATTCTGTTTTTTTAAATCAATGGATGTGATTCCTGACAATTGCTGGATGATCTTGATGTATTGGCAAAGACGTCACACGCCAAGACTGACTAAACCAATTATGGTGTGTGTAGGAGCACGGTTACTCTAGAGTAGAGTAGAGTAGAGTAACCCGTGGTAGGAGGTACTAGGCAAGCGAGGTTTTCATCACTTTTTCTTTTCAACTTGTTCAATAAAGAATTGGTCGATGAACTGGCATCGTATGTTTGGGGTTTCAAAATAAATCATGTTTCCTACAGCTTTATACAATGTTGGCCAGTTTACTGTTACTGGTTTCAAGTTGATTGACCTTGTACATAACGAGTCGTTTATGCGATTTAAGGTAGTATGCGCCTCGAAAATGAAAGACTTAAAACTTTTGTAAAACTTTCCTCAGTGAATCTTTCAACCATTAACTTTCAAAATAAAGAATAAAATCGGGCATCGGCGTGCAAATTTTTTTACTACAGAAACAAATTATGCAAGATTTACCGCCATCCCTGTGTAAAGTCTATACAGAAAAACAAAATACTCGATTTTCAAACAACTAAGACAGTGAAAGTTTTTCTTATTCAAAGAGCTTCAAAATGAACCCAAACAAGTGGTGGATCAAAAAAGAATTGGGATAAAGTTTGAGAGTCCATATTTCTGTCCCCGAGGCGCATTCTACTATAATCCAAAGAAAAGCAATTGCGTTGTTTTTGGTCCTTGCACACTGGTTCCACACCTATCTTGGTCTTTAGATGGTGTAACGAAACTTGTTGAACGTGAAATAATAAATTATTTGGGGGTTACATTATCATCTTCAAATACCAACGAACACATTATGAACAGAATAAATGCATGCTTAAAGGCTTTTTATGGTCTGCAAGGTGCTGGATTCACAAATTGTCATAGTCACCATAACATTCTTGCTTAATAAATATACGAAATATTGCTATTGGGCCAGCTGTACACGGCATTTACTGCGTACATGTCTCTAAACTATCGCTTAATGAAGCCGAAGAGCTCGGACAAAAAAGCTGGTTTTGCCATTCATAAATTTCGTAATGAGTATTCTATTTTTAAATGCATTTATATGACAATTGAAAATACAATAGAAATAAGTTGTCTTGAGTCAATGTAACTGATCTTTTACAATAATTCTTGTGCACGCTTGTTTTTTTACATGCATCTATGGAATATGCATTGATATGGTGAACTCAGTGAAAGGTCATGATGATTTTTTGTCACATGTTTCTGGAATTTGCTTGAAAAGCAATATTTCATCGTTACACTTTTGACAACCATTATTCACATTTTATGTTTAAAAGTATGAAGGCTTTATCAATACCAGATGGGTCGACATACAGTGTCCGTTATCTTTTATTGACCAAGGGTGTTTACAGCCGCCTCATCTTGAACATCTTACTCACTGTTTATATTGTTTGTTATTGTATTTCTTTCACTCTTTTAAAACCATTATATTTGTTTCTCTTCCTTTAAGGCTTGATAAAATAATAATAATAGAAAACTTGGTCTCTAATGTTTTCTTGTTTGTTTGTTTGTTTGTTTGTTTACAAATATATATATAGAGTAAATAACATAGCTGAAGCATGGCAATGTATATTTGTTTGAAATAAACACAAAAATACAACATGAAATGTACAATGAAAGCCAGAACACTACACACACTGTCTGGCCAAATACATTCTATATTCAAACCAACAAAGATCTTCATGTTTAATTTCAGCATTATTCTATGAATGAATTTGTAAATCAACAAAAACAATCACGCAAAAAGAAAGCAGCAGTGACTGGGTTACATAGACTTTTCTTCACTGTGTCTGTTGAATTTCAAGCTACACTTTATATCATGGCAACATAGACTTTGCACTGTTACTCTGTGGCAGGATTTGTCCGTCTGACAAATCCTCATTATCTTCATGCATTTCCTCATCAACAATGCACTTGACATTCAATTTGGACATCAGAGCTTGAATTCATCGGGACATCATATAAAATACTTGGGGAAAATAACTGGTTAAAATTGAATGAAATTTCATGAATGACAATAAAGTAAGAATAATTAGCAATTAAATCTGTCAAAGCAAACATTTAGTTAAATTCTCAATGCTACATTTTCTAAAGATATTGATGTTCAGCAATTATGTTGCATTGAATTGAATCAAGACAGGTGCATCAAGAGTTTGAGCCCATACTAAAACAAGCAAATGACCCCCTCCCCCCCCCCTCCCTGCCCATCGTAACTGAGATATACCACATTGCAGTGTTATATCAGGTGTGACTGCTGGGCTTCTGGTCCCATTTGGAACTGTTGTGTTGTCAACAATGAAAAGCCATGATCCTGTAGTTTTTCACCTATTTTCAAGAACAAGGCAGAACTCACTGGTAATGAAATCATTACAAAGGTTGCTGTCATATCCCAAATAAGGGTAATTGTAGAAGCATTTCCAGTATGTTTTTCTATCTCATGATCTTTCTTGTATTCCTTCAAAATTCACACGGAAATATTAGTTCAGCTTGTTGACACAACCTGTACGTAAGTATTGCCCAAAGCTACTGCTGACAAATTTGAGAATGACAACTGAATCTAATAATTAAAGAATTCATTAGTTAAAAATAACATTGCATATTAAATGTGTACACAGTGCGGCATATTGAAAATCTAACATTTCGGTATGGATGTGTAAAAAAATACCAACTTGATTTTTTGAAATATTATTGAAAGGTTACAGCAATTGACAAAGTGGAAGAGTCAATGGTCTAAAAACAGTGTAGAATCTCTATCAGAATAATAAGGGTCCATGGGTGAAAAAAAAATTGCATATCTCGTTTTGGAAAGTATGTATACTACATCCCAGACTTGCAGGAATTTTTACATTCTCTTTCTGAAAGAACTGCTGAAAATTTTATCCGAATGGGTGGCACTCCACTTGAGAGTATTCCCCACTGTTGTGGTATCCATACGGGGAGTGAGATTTGAACCTTGTATCACCTATGTATTTTGGTTGATACATTTGTAAATTTGACAGGTGTCTTTTCTCACTAATACATTGTATCAGAATTCATACTGCATATTCCAGTCGGCCATTGAGTAAAAGAAATGCAGGTGTGAAGTTAATGGTTTTTTTGTCTCTCTACGACAACAAAAAAAACAAAAAACTTTGATACTTTGTGGCAATTCCAGGAAGCACATGTAGGCAAACTGCATAACAGTTTCAGTCATGTATCACCAAGATACACCCAGTGTGAATTTAGGTCAGAGCTGATACAATAATAGAAGGGGATGTCAGAATATGAATATAAACATTTTTTCAAGAATTTTCAATTCACCCATTTTACTTTCTCATATGAATATTTTTTTGACAAAATCTCACTTGAAAAAGCTCATTCAACATTCAACAGAATGAATTTTTCACTGCTTCTCTAAAAATCCAACATTCCATCCAAACTACAGACACATTTGGGTTTTGTTCTCAACGATAACTTTTCGTGATGATGACGATATCGAGCGACAGATGAGATGCTTTTATATATCAGCCAATATGCTTATGAGAAAATTTTCTCGATGTACCTTTGAAATCAAGAGTGTTCTTTTCAAAACATATTGTTATCAATTGTATGGCGGTCCAATTTGGATGAAATATTCTGTTAATATTATGAGGAAATTGAAAGTTGCTTATAATAATGCTGCTCGTCTTTTATTGGGTTATGATAAACGTAGTAGTGCAAGCTCTATGTTTATATCTAACAGAATCAATAACTTTGATGCCTTGCTGCGAAGGCAAATTTATGGTTTAAAGCAAAGACTTCTAAGAAGCAGTAATGATATTGTACGATGTGTGTATGACTCATTATATTTAAACTCTGAAATGATAAAGTTATGGAATAAGCTTCTTTTTGTATAACTTAACCAAGCTGTGTATAATTATCACCAGATTTTCTTTTGTTGTTATATGGACAATGAGTCCGAAATAAAGTTTATAATAATAATAATAGAAACTCATCAAAGCCTACATTTGCTGTGGTCACCCAATAAAACCATCCACATTTTGGGGATGATCTCAGAGCAAAAATCTAAGAAGGACAGGCACAAGTCATGGCCTGGGGCATTCATGTGTGCCATTCATGTACAATAAAAATGCTGTACATAAAATAATTTTCCCATTTGCATGACCCCTTTGTGGATGTCGACTTCCCCTTCAGAGAGACGGTGCACATATCTATGTAAATCATAACTGTATCTCATCTCACAAACCAAATTCACAACATGTACAATAAACAACACAGCCCTCTGGTTCAAAGTATCATCTTTTTTACTTTCATTTCCTACAAATACATGTCCGCATACAAAATAGCAGGAACTATCGGTCAATAAAAGGTATTTCATACAAACTTAATTTGAGCTTTGTAATGTTTCAGAATTCAGTTGTAAATATTTCAGTTTCGATAATTGTTTATTTTCCTTTTTCTAACTTTCTATTCAGCTGTGACATATATTCAAACCTCAGATGTTCAAGAATACCAGACAACATTAAAGGGCAAAGGTCATAAGTT
Organism: Ptychodera flava; assembly: GCF_041260155.1. Taxonomy (NCBI): domain Eukaryota; kingdom Metazoa; phylum Hemichordata; class Enteropneusta; family Ptychoderidae; genus Ptychodera; species Ptychodera flava. The sequence continues at coordinate 11,407,414 of NC_091945.1, read as the reverse complement.
CAGCATGCACCCCGAGGTAAGTTATTTGCATGATACAAATGTTTGACAAAACTGATATCGGACAAAAATTGTCAAAAATGAGGTTTTCTTTTGGATATGTTCACAACTGATGTTGATGAATTACTTTGCTTTTTTGATATCGCCATTGGCCACAATTATCTTCACTTTGGGTGCAAATAATTGACCACATGAAAGCCTCAGAGCGAAAAGACAGTATACATACAGCACAGAAATATATCTTGTCTGTTTTCAGACATTAACTCTCTTATGGTTGGTAGACTGTCTATCATTTCTATCAAAAGTATGCATGGTAATTAGCTGAGATCAAAACTTGTTATCACTCTGACTGTGAAAAGTAACTGCTATTGCTCTGTGGCTACAAATAATTGTTTGTAGATAGGAAAATATTCAAGTCACAACTGATGTGTTACATATTGCACATTTGAAATTAATGGATTTAATAGCTTGCACCATTGAGTTATCTTTTTTATGAAAAAGTAGATGCACACATATTTTGTAACCGAGGCAATGTCTGGAAATTAATTTCCTAATCATTCTGCTCATTGGAAATCATTTCTCTTCTTTCTTCTACATAAAGCCATGATCATGAAAATCCAAAAAATTTGTCCAAGTCATCAGCAAATTTCTTTGGTTGACCAGGTGGCAGCAGTTTCAGTGTGGAAGTGTCCATTTCTTCAAGAGTTTTGGACAGCTGACTGAAATATAAAATTGAATAGAAGTTACAGTAATTGAGCTTCTGAGACTGATTGAACAAAGCCACTAATTTTTGGTAAACAGTTTTTTTGCTTATTGTGGTTTTATTTTTGTGATTTATCTAGATTTGCATTTATGCTCCCCCAATTGAGATTACATGACAGTGGTGCATTGGCAACCAACATTGAGAGAAATTTTGATTGGACTGACCAAGGTGAGTATTGAAAAGCTTCTGTTCAAAGATCACTTTAAACAAAATAGTGACGTTTAGATTTGAAGTTGACTCATTACACTTTACTACCAGGTCTACAATCATCAACTGGGTCCACTAACAGGGTTGTGTAATTGAAACCTGCTTTTTTCACAGTGAATACACTGTGTCATGCCAAAACCATACAGGCCTATATGCAGAGTCACATCATAGCAGTGAGATGGGGAGGCCAGTTCATCAATACTGGGCCATGGTATGATGCCTCCACTTTTATGTACAGGGATGGACTTGCTCACTGGCTACAAGTCCTACACCTGCAATTAGTGACCATGTTCTCACTGTTTCATTTCATACACTTGAGGGGAAAATGCATTTCTTAGCAGTGTTCGTTTCTTCTATATGGTGTACCTTTGTTGCGATGAGGCATTCAGGAAATTATTTAGGAAATTTATAATTTTGAACAAAGAAATTTGCTTTCTATCCTTTTCCTGAAAAATCTGAAGAATGTTTTTTTTTTTCAGTCCGGCCCTAAATAGTATAAAACAGCAGTAGTTGCAAACAGTTGCAGAGCAGATCTATGTACATTACCTTGGTGTACAGTAAAACAGATGTTCTTCTTTGTGAAGTTTATACGCCAGTTCCATTTGATGATTACCCATAAGTTTTTCATTGATGACAACCAGAAGTGGTTTCTCAGCACCTAACGCTTCCAGGACACTGCCAGCACCTATGTCATCAAAAATCGTAACTTTTAGCAATCAAAGGGAAATTTTCTTCAGCTTGGAGCTCATACACACGTAACTGTGCTATATAGTGAATATAGCATGGTTGCTTTCACATCTCGTTCAATGATAATGCATACATATAATACAATCATGCATACACGCACACATATGTACATGTAGATACACATTCACATACAGACATACATATACACAGAGACATACATATATGCACATGCATGTATACACATTCTACTTACACGTCCATACCTATGGATACATACATGTACGTGCATGTGTATGTACAAACATTACACACATACATACATACACATACATACATACATACATACACATGCATACACATATACATTCATATGTATGTATATATACACACACATTCATATGACTCTATGGTACACGTACATTATGTGGAGACATTTATTTCCATACCATTACTGCTAATTGTACTATGGTACATGTATAAATGGGGTACGTGAGGAAAGTGGGGCCTTCACAACAAGTGTGTCCCTGTATTATTATTTGAAAGGAGCCATGAAAAATATTTGTAAACAAACATCTACGACATCTGTTTTCTTACCAGCATGACTAATAACCAAAGATGCAGATTTGGTGTCTTCTGAGATGGAATCTTTAAACCTGAAGACATCCATACGGAATGTTGGTGTAATCACGGATTCTGGTTCATATTCGCCTCTTCCGATCTGTAAGACCAATCTTGTGTAACCCAGCCTCTCCAACTGCTGAAAGAGACAAAAAGAAATGCTTTGATAAATCTTCTGATCTAGATCTACCTCACGTTTGTGAGTTTATGAATGTCTTATATGATAGACACTTAATAAAGTCTACTGTGTAATGCATTGGAATATTAAAATGTGCAACGGAGTGGTCCGTAACTATTCACCTGACGTATTCAGGAACATTGAAAACATAGTTCAGTTCTTCTGATGTTTTGGGCAAACTTTAAACATTTCACGCAACGGATCAGAGAATACCAACTGCAACTTTCCACATCAAGTCTTATTAATTCTCTAATTAGCGAGAATAGGAAAAACTTGCACAATACAGCACTGGGCACATAACTGTATAACCCTGTCTCTTTTGGTGAATACAAGATTAAAATATTCATTAGCAGACAAAAGAAACACTGGCAAATAGTAGGCCCCTTCAACATGCGAAAAACAGCTTTTGTCTGAGATTGGTCGGTGGTAAATGTTACGACTGTATCACCTGCTTTGTAGGAGAGATACCTTAGATATATTAATGCAATCATAGTGGGTTTACAAAAGTAGCAGTCACTACACTACACTTTCTATTCACAAACCTGCGTTTACTTATCAGGTACCTACATTTCCAGAAATTATTTCACAAATCAAGTACCTGACATGTTCAAATATCGATCTGTTCAGTGATCACATAATCTCCATTAAAAGATACACCTGCATTCCTAAATCATGTAAATGGTTGGCTTCCTAACTTTGGATAGGATGATACGATATGACCCGACAAGACAACAGAACATTTTCTATCATTCAGGATTACATAAAACAGGGCAGTGGATTGAAAGTTTCACAACCTGCCATATCGCCGTCTCAAAACTTTATTTCCAACAATTCATCTTCATTGAATGGTCAAAATAATTTTGCTTTGAACGGTTCACCTTGCTTCAGTGAAGGTATGTTTCCTGCCCATTCAAATAATAACTTGTATATTCTAACAGTATTATATATTATTGCCTGAACACATGGGTTAATGTGCCAGGGAGCACGTGACAATTTGCCTGACGCCAGGAGAGCAAATTGTCTCCTGCGAGGGCATGTAATCCATGAATTCAGGCAATAATATTTTTATTACATGCCTCTTCTCAGTTAAAGCTGTATGAAATTTAGTTACATGCGGGGCATTCTCAAACAATTTTACCACCATTATTGAGCAGCATCAGACAGATTTTCACGAAAGTCAAAGTAGTAGTGTGTGCATGGATATTTACATTTAGCATTACGCGTCTACCTTGACGTCGAAAACGTTGAAGGGCTTCACTGGACTGGGTAACTATGGAAATTGGTCCGTGCATCGTTCACCGGCCCATTTACTCCCTGGATGTTCCTATTCAAATCAATGCACTGATTTGCACTCACATCGAGGCATGTAATAAACCTTGATTTAAGTCAAAACAAGGAATATCAAGATAATATAACAATAGGCAATGGAGCAAAATTTAAATTATCAAAATTCCTTGTTGGTTTGCCACTTGTGTGAACTCATTTTGAAGCTGTCGATTAAATGAAGATTTTACTTCTTTTTTCCTTGGTGTGAAAATCGAAAATGTATGTCTTTCACCTTGGAGATAACCGGGTATAAAGTAGCAATTTATTAATTTGAAATATTGGTACACTTTTGGTAATTTTTCTCTTTCACACTCTTCACGGTGACCCCTGATTTCGTGCTACATTGTGATTATGGTTGCCTACGCCATCCTTACCATGTCAAAACTTTTATTAGATTAGCTCATCAAAACGATGATCGTCTGATAATCCAGTCTCATTGTATCGAAATAAACTGGAATTCATTCCTAGATAAAATATTAAATTATTTCTGCACCAGAAGCATGCGACAGTGACAGACTATGAATGGGTAAGTACTCACCATGCCAACACATCCTGTTAACATCGGCATTATTTGGGTTGCCAAGTGATTTTGAGGGGGAAAGGGGGTGGAGAGCTGTGCTCATAATGCCAATTTTTAAAGTTGAACAAAATTTCTGAATCAGAATGATTTAGTCACTTAAGATTACACATCATTGAAAACACATTTTAAACCTTTTTGCGATACTAAAGCTATTTCCTTTGGCCCAAATTTTGGGAACATATACTCGGAAAATAAAGGTATTATTTAACACAATAGACGTCTGGTTTTGAAAAAAATCTCAAAACCTGTCTCTAATTGTGAAATGAGTTACTTCTTTTGCTGTAGTTGATTAAAACTTTGATTTTACTGTGATGAAAATTCTGTACCGCATTAGAAAATTGGAAATTGATAGTTTGTGGTGTCCTCTTTACAAAATTTTTTTCTGAAAAACTTAGTTGAAGTTTCATCTCATCCACTGTGAGTGTGAAGGCAGGCCTTTTACATTGTGTTGAAAGACAGGTAGATTTTTACTTCAATAATAACGGAAGACTTGTCTTCTGCCAGTCATATAAAGTGCCTTGGATTTTATCTAAATTTTTTTAATCATTGTTAAAGAAAGTTTATCAAATTTCTATCGCTGTTTCACAGTCCTGGTTCGCTGTGATTTTGTTGATCCATGTGTTAATTGATAGCTAGAAAATTCTTGTATGTCTTGATCACAGAGTTGAAGTAAAAATGATCTAAGAAATATTCTAACAGCGTTACAATGTCAAACTACGTCTAATATTATTACTACAAAGTTTTTGAAAAATGGGACACAAAAAAAATTCTACTTGGATTATCATTTATACAGCTTGCCTGACCTGTGCTGTGCAATCACACATTTATACACTTGCAGGTATTCTCTAGCTCAAAGTATTTTCATTTTTGACACGCCATTAACCCACAATGCAAAGTTCAAGATGGCATTCTGCCAATATCAAATATGGCGGTCAACCCATATATGGAGGACACAGTCCTTGTTATCATAATTCATTGACGGTCAACAAAACTTGTCAATTCTCTCTTAAACATTGACCACAGTAGCAGGTCGTGACCCGGGACACGCTGGACTCCATGTTAAGGTACAAGATTACAATGTAACTAACAAGTAGGGATTTTGTCCGGAAATCACAGAACTGTAAAGCTGAACTATTTGTTTTGGAGTTTATTGCTACAGTTCATGTGCTCATGAACTGTACACAACCTGCCATTCTTGTACATAAACAAAATGGCATGTTGTTTATTGATGTATTTGTGGCTTCTCCACATATAGCTGTAAGCCAAACACAGACGTCAGATGACTTAAATAAACATATACTCTTTCGTCTGGGGTTTGCTGGGATGTTGTTATCACAGTGAAATTTCAAAATAAAGATTTAATCTGCCATGTGGATATAATCTTACAATGGTAACTATTTATTTTGTCACTACATGCTATTACTTTACAAGCACAACAATTACAAAGGTTTGCAAATACTACAGAGAAATTTGATACAGGATCCAAAACTATTCGAAATTGCCAAGCATTCCTTGAATAGAAACATATTGGGTCTCGATCTGTACCAACATCAAGAATTTGTAAAGGTTCGTCAATGTTTTCTGCCAGTTGAGACAGTCAAGTTGGGATTACCTACTTAATCAGTAAAATCACCACATAAATTTAATTAACAGCGACAGACGTTTTCAATTTGAAGACACCTGCGTGACAACTCTAAAGTTCAACACAAATAACAATATCTATTGTAGATAATATTCAATCTCTGTGATCAAACGCTAACACTTACATCAAAGAACACTTTACAAACATCCTTCATATAATCTACCCACACTGTGCAAATTTAAATACATGTAGATTTGTGACACTGTAGCCAATATATGGTCTGACTGTTTTGTCTTTTCTGGTCACGATATTGTACAGTGAGTATGTTATTAGAACTAAAACCTGCCTGTCTCCTTTTTAGGTCATGTTAGAGTTTGTAGATCTAAAGTCGAGTTGACCACACAGATATCAATAACCATGAATGCATACCCTATCTTTTTTTTTTCAAATTTCCCAATTCATGGCGAGATCCTTTCCTTTCAGGTCTGAATATTGCAAAGTCAGCACAAAAATGGCAAAAATGGTAAATCTTGGTCTGCTTCATGTATAAGAGTGTAACACACTCATGCCTCAATTGGCAGTTTGGGTACCCTTCAAACCAATATAGCTTGGACTTGGCCATATAATAAAGAAATTACTATAATTTTCACTGACTTGGTAGGATAAACTATTTTTTCAACACTACTACCATTGACCTTGATTGCTGTTATTGACACAAAGTGACTTTGCATTTGGAGCCGCTTGTTTTAATATTGATATTTATATGATTTTGAAATGATATCAATATTTCAGTCTGCTGAAATGGTTGTTATGAATTCTGATTGCATATTCACAGACGACTTTGTGGTGGTTGGTTGTCATGAAAACCCTGGCACTGTAAAAACATATGAAAACCTTGGTATTGTAAACCTCCCTTATAAATCTAGCATTTTAATGTAATATTCTACACTCAAAGGAGTTGACAGGTTGGATGTACAGTAGTAACATGAGAACCCAACAAATGATCAAAATTACAACCACCTGGACCTCTGAATTCCAATTGGTTTGTAGAGACTGTCAAATTCCCATTAAAATTCAAGAATTGGTCCTACTGTTCCACCCCTGTATCACCCACACTTTGGATTCAACCAGTTGTTTTCAATGGCAAGATTGGACTTCAGTATTGTGGAGGGGGTGGAGAGGTCAATACAAACATCAAAGCCATAACTTTGAAACTTGAGAGTATTATTTTGGAAGCACCTGGGGCACATACAGATACTCAACTTGTCCCGATTCAACTACATATTTATACAGAAATTTAATGGAGCCTATCAGAATCCAAATACATTAACCAGTTAGAATCTTGAGCAGACATAGCAAAACAGGCCGCAGAACAAGTGAATGGTCCTACTGTGGTCATGTGACTTTGAAAGGAATATTTAAATGATGCATACAATACCCATCATGCACTGCTATCTGGCAGTTATTTCTGCAATGATAACAGGCATTCTTTACACAGGGGTATCAAGAAAATGACACTTCAGTAACATTTTCAACAACACCTGGTCTTCTTACCAATATCACGAGATGAAATAGTTTCAACTTCCCTAATCAGAAGATAAATACATGCTAAAGTTGCTCCATGCATTTGAAAATTTAAAAAGACACTATTTTCAAAGTTAAACATAGGCCTACTGAAATCTGAAAATTTATGGATTTTTGCGACTATATGTAACTTAATGGATATCATTCAATGATTGCAAAGGTATCAGATAAGTTTTTTGAAAAATATTTCCTTGTTGACTGACCATGTCCGCTTTGATAACACACTGCCCAACCCAGGTTCCTGTACCTGTTTTGTTTGAACGTACTGATATGCTTCTATACATACGTATAATGCTATTCCTGGTGTAGATTAGAAGCCCTCTGTGAGTTCTCACAGTCCCTCTACCACCCACCATGGTTAGTCCCTCTGTGGTTAGAGGAACTGCAGGATACTGCACTAAAGAATATTTTCTTTGGAACAAGATTTCATGTATCACATGTTATGGTAAATGGTTGATGCAAACAAAGTTTCAATTTTTCCTGTGGCATTCACTCAAAGTCAAACTGCTCTGCAATCTCATCAGTGCAAACAAGAATGTGTATCTTCTATCAAAGGATTTGATTTTCATATTCTAGTCAGATACTGGTACAACAAAGCTGTAACATTGATTATATTACTACTTTTTTGCGAATTGTAAAATTGACCTCACACTTTTTCGTGGTATACATTTACTGGCTGGCAAATCACGTGGAGAGCAAATGCTACCACAGGTGACCTTTTTTATGCCATATGGCATACTGGTCTATATTTCATCACCGAGTGATTTGTGTTATTGAGATAACACTTAACAGTTGACATACAATATACTGGGGCAGAAACGATATTTCCTGTTTGAAGATCTTCACAGCTTCAAATCTTTTACATCTTCTCGCTGGAATAGATAGGAGTCACATAAACTGACAAACTTGAGATCCATTATACTGAAATTGTGTTAAATTCAGGTATTGATACAAATTTTAATTTTGATAACATTGGCAATAGACAACCAGATCTTCGGTAATAGAGGTCGAAATGGAAAAATTCCAAAATCTATAACTTTATAGAAAATCTCTATTTTGGAATTCAATATAAACAAACAATTAGAGCATGGTGGCTGCTTTGGATGGACTGTGATTAGAAAGCGAACCAATGCTGATTATAGCAATAGAGGTACATATTCCCTACAGATGTTTGTATTTATTATACCTTTGAAGGGTCGATCCTATCTGGGAGTACTGTTGGCGAACAAAATAATGCATGTATCAATGAAATTGTTATCAACTTAACTTATCAAAAACAAAAATCCAAACACTATTACACAGATATGAAGCCATGATAATACATGTCCATACAAGTCCATGTTGTAAGGTTTTATCCAGCGATCCATCAGATGAGCAGAGTGAATGTATGGCGCTCAAATGCCTGTACATGCCAAGCCTCTGATGGCACAGGAAAGGTAGTTTTCTTGTAAGGTAATTGCAACACACAAGAAACCATCAAATTTTATGGTATCTGTCGTTCAAAATTGTGTCCAAGGTGAAGTGCAAAGTTACACATTCATTGGGCAAACTATTAGTTTCAGTTTACCGGCCAACTTAGCATGCTTAGTGTGACATTCAATTCAAAGAGATCAAGGCTGAACTCCATTGATGGAAATTTACAGGTCAAAGGTCAAAAAGCATGTTTAATCGACTGACCTAGGTTGTGCCAGCAATTAGACCTAGAAGAATGCACACAGATATTTGCCAGAACAGGTCAACTTTTGAAGTCATGCCCATATCTACATGTATTTTGATTCTAACTTGATTTTACAACAATAGATATGATGGGTCTGATTTTGTTTGGCTACTTTGTAACGAAATCAGTAGAAGCATTTCATATCAGAGTGACTTTTGACCCCAGGTTTTGGCGGGAACATTTTTTTTTTAGATGATTAATGGTTAACTTTATTCATTCAGTTATACTATATAATAATAGCGTTCAGCAAACAGTGGCAATGATTGAGTGTTACTAAGTCTATTTTTAACAGCAGCATGTTAAAATTTTACACACATGAGAGTTAACAGACTTTTTTGAAAAAAAAATTGATTGTCTTATTTTCAAGTATTGAATTCAAAGTGGCGCAGTGTGTGTACATTCTTCTGGCATACACAACTGCCAAACCAAGGGAACCTAAGTACGCTCAGTGATTTTTCCAGGTTTCATTAACACTGAACAGTAAATTAAATCGTCCATCCTTACTGGAACTGCTAGAAGTACACACGTTCCACTACAAACTACCAAATGAAATAAAAACAGGGTGTGAATAAGTACATCTAATGACACACAGCACGTAAAGCAAGACAAAAAAGGGGAAATTTAGGCTTTTTTAACTAAAGAAACAGCCAACTAGAATGTAAATATGTCACTGATAAGTACTACTAGAAAGAAAAAAATCTTTATGCACCATGCCACCGGAAGAAGGTGACGAACGTCAGGTCTTGAAGTGTTTGTTCCAAAGGCCAAATCAAAGTAAACTAAACAAATCATACAAGACATGCTGCCTTTGATACACATAAAGAGTTTCAAAAACTATATTGTTTATAAATTGTTCAATCGATACAATGACATTATGTATCTGAAATGAAGCAACAGGAATGTGTAGATCCTGTCTACCAGGTGTGTAATTTTGACAAGTAATAAAGGTGACTTATGAAAACCCTACCACCCCCATTTCCTTGTATGTATGTGGTTTCACCCACACCACTGAAAAAAGTGCGCTCTTTCTATCAAGGTCAGGGTCAATCGTGAGCCAGAAACTGCTGAATCAAAACAAATTTAAAGATTTCCCCTCAGTAATATGTCCAGTTATATATACTCTCTGTCACAAGATATCACTTGTAAAGGTTAAGAAAGGAATATGAGTGCAAAGTACATATTAAGTCTCCCCACCTGTGCACGTAAGTAGCACTTTATTAATTTGACCTACTTTTCAAATAGTCTGCTAACAATAACCCTTGAATCCCAGTGCTATATATTAACTCTGTCACATAATTTAAAATTATCATTGTTAACATTTCTTCATTGTAACTTTCTTACTTTCTCCATGGTTTTAATACATTTGGTTTTTGATATTGTTCGTGTTTTCATCAAAATTGTGGACTTTTTTATTTCTATATACCGAAGCGTGTTCTCTTGTATTCTGAATAACTACTAAAACATTAACACACAAAGAAACAGATATTAGAGGAACACTTTTATTGATGTTTTGCAGACTTTACAGCAATCAAAGCTGCTTTTCCAAACATGTTATTTATGTTTTAAAAAACTCATGGTAATTTAACATATATTTCAAATTTTAATATCTATTTTTATCACATGTTGTTTTCACGGTCTCATCTTCATTTATCAATATTATGGTGACAGAGTTTTCAAAACATTCTCTCTGATTAACTATGAATTTCCAAAGGTCATACTGTTATATCCTCATCTAAGAGGCCGAGCAATGGCACAGTGCATCTCTGCCATAACAACATAATTTTTTTCTGTTTTGCGCAATCATCAAATTTACACCAGAACGTTAATTGAAAAAACTGAACTCAATTAGCGTGTATATTACAGGCAGATAACGATAAAGACAAAGGATTGCAGAACCTGGTAAATTTGCATATTGGAACTATGACAAGTAACACAAAAGCTATTTAATGTCAGGAAAATGAGTCACTTATGATATTGTACAGGCACCTTGGTTTCAAAATAAACAGCGAATTACTAAGTGGACACACATCATCAAGTCTAAGCTTTACTAACACTATAAACCTCATTCAATTTCAAACCCAATCTAATCCCCTTTCAGAAATATATTTTACATTTAGACAATGCATTATGTTTAATAAAGTTATTCCACATATTTTTTTAAATGTCACTATAAATGACCTTGAGCTTCATTAATATCATCATTTCAACATTTTCAAATGAACCACCTACAGGATGAATCACGTATTACTTGATGACTCAGGTATGATCAGAATCAAACGGAAGATGCGAATCATACAGGTTTGAAAATAGAAAACAGTCGTTGATGGGTTAAACATGGAGTGACAGTTTCAACATACTGTTCTGCACACATATCACATGAGATTTCGTTTTAACTTGAGATTTAATGGAGAAACACAAGTGAAACAATGGTGAAACTGACAAGGTGGGTGAATTTAGTTATTTGTGTGATACCAGTGTCATCTTATAGCATTGGTATAAAAGTTCAAAACAGTTTCCCTAGGCTTGGGATCTCAGTATGAAGACAATTTGTGTACCATGTTTCAAAAAACGAAGATTTGTCATTAGACAACTTCATTAATACAATATATGCAAATCATGTTATAATTTTACTACACTGTATACATTGTCAGCGATAGGTATGTACGGCCATAGACATTCGAATCAAGAATGGTGACATCGCATGGTGAAAGTCGGTCGGTCGTCATGACTACACGGTCGTTCAATTCCCCCAAATCTTTAGTTTTAGAGCAATGGACTGACACTCAAATGAATGAATGAATGAACGAAGGAATGAATAACAGAGTCAAAACTGAAATTACGTAATATCGTCCCCGAAGTCGAATCTGCCTGCACAAAGGTCAGTCGTGTCTCGCTCAACGGGAGATCTGCATTGTCCAAAGCCACACTTTTCGTAAACGTTTCATTTCATCATCCAACATTTCAAACACTAAATAAGGACAAATGAATCACTATATATTTGCAGTTGTGCATTATGACTCACTTGTCGAACACTCTGGCACGATACGGCCTCGATCAGCTCGTCAAATTTAGTGGTTCCGACAGTGACGAACACTATCTTCTCATTACTAGCCATTTTCCATTTTAGGGCCTCGTGTCCTCTTTCAGGGCTTAAAAATTACGGGAGCTCAAATTGGACTAGTAGCCAATTGGTATTTTATCTTTGTACCGTAGTGTAACAATAATCAGTCATGCATCTTTCACAAAGCCCATTTGGTTAATAAACAATAACGAACGGTATATTTCTCTAAGAAAAACTTGAACGGACGAGGTGCGCCTCATACATTCGTCCGAGAAAGCGTGACACGTGGTTAACGCATTGCATTGTGGGTTACGCATACAGCACACAAAAAATGGCAGAAGTGTGTACGTCTCTCTTCGCGCCTCGCGATAACTGCATGTATACATCCTGTTATTGGTAAGTTTTATTCCAAAAAAATATTGCAACATGTCTCTGATACTTGTGGGATTATTTTGATGACAATTTTACAGATTTTGCAAGAAACTTCATCACAGTGAAAACGGTTTTTGAGACTCCCGCGTTGTAGATTCGTTAGCATGAGGCCAAGGGTCAAAAGTGGCGTCGCGTGGGTTTAGGGGCCTCGTGGTCTTCAGCGCGGGAACACGAGAAAATACACCGTTTTTCAAATAATATAGCATAAAAATTACCATACTTTGTACTTTTAGTAGTTTCACGCGTTTTGCAATGTAACTTGAGTATTTTTGGTGTTATTTTTGGAGCCCTTTCAAACTCTTGTTGTAAGGACTTTTGTTCACACATTTCATTTTGAAAAATGCTCGTAAATTTGTACATTGGCTTCACAAAGTTAAGTGTGATGAGGCCAAAGGGCACAAACGGTCATTTTTGACTGACCAGGAATTTCTTTAGGTATTTTCCACATGTAACTGAGTATTTTCAGCGAGTTTTGAAGTATCCGGATAAGTGAAAAATGCTTTGAAAAAAATCCGTTTTTTGTTCCCGATGAACATGTGTCGTCCATTTTTACTACGAAGTGTTTACTATGGCCCCATATTTGCATGCGCACAATTGCAGCAGCGTCGATGAAATGGCGTGTTCATTCATGAGCCTTACGTTTGCTTTTACGACTAAAGCGATCCAAATTTCGGAAGGTTTTGGTTCATCGAAGGTATTTGATGCTCTGTGGGCCTTCGTTGGAAAGTTCACTTTGTAGGTTTTTGGTAAATTCCGTGGAGAAAAGGCCAGTTTTCAATGTAATTTGTGAAGTTCGAAACTGACCTATTTACTCAAATTCGCGCCAATCTAACAAAGTGAACTTCTGAGCGAGTGGTAAATTAAATATGCATAAGTAGAGGTTCGTTCGGAAGCTCTGATAAGACTGAATTTATTTCTAGGAAGAACTAGTACAAGGTAGAAACTCACGCCACAAACAATCGTTCATAAAGAGGCGGGAAAATTGCAAAACTCCAATTCTACTACAGAACGTCACAGTACAGAGAGAAACTTGGCTTTGTGCCAACAACAGTCACAAATTCATAATGATACCAAGATGAGTCACTTTTTTGTGTTTTTTGTGTGCTTTTTTTGTCTAAAAATTCTGTTTCTTTGTCAGTGAAGAAAATGTGTGGAAGTTATGTGAATATATCAAGGCCAGCCATGCAGAGCGGCTACAGCAGCTATTTGTTATTTTTGTATCAAATGAAAACAGAACAGTAAGTAAAATACTGATGAATTTTGTCAGTGAAATGCATTTTAAATTCTTGATAAATTTGCCATAAACTTGTCTCTTTAAGTAAAAATTGGAAAACTTTATTGTTTGCTAATCCAGTTTTCTTCTTGGTAAAGGTCCCATTATGGAAACAAAGGGCAGCCCATTCTGAAGAGGAGCCAGTAGTCTGGGCAAGTTAGCAGAATATTTGAATTTTTACAGTTAAGAGTGCTTAGTAATATTAGTTAATAATTAACTTTGGACAATCTTAGATTTTTTAGTGCTTATTTGTTTGAAGACATTTTAAACAAACTGAAAAAGCAATAATGTGATAACATTTAATGGAAGGTATGCTTAGAGTGTTAGTTGTTGATAATAATGCTGCTATTTTCATGTAAATGCTTGCATATACTTGTCTGCTGAATTACTTGAAAGAGCCAAGTTAGTTCAATGACAGTTTAATTCTCTGCCCTATAAATGCACTGTGGCAGGACTATCTCAGCAGTTTGTGTGACTTAAATTTGCCTTGGATTACCAAAATTTGTGAAACAAAACACTATTGTATTTTACAGGACTATCATGTCTTCTTAATTCATTATCAAAATGGTGACACCAAGGTTTATGATCTGGACACTGTGTTATCATTTCCTTGTAAATTCTCAACATATTCTGTGCAAACATTTCAATCAAATGACGTGGTACGGCTACAATACCACAGGTAATGTTTGCATTTGTTCTACATTGTCCTTTTTCCAATAGACAAACCATTCTTAACCTGTACTTTGTTTGTGGGCATTTTCACCACATGTGTACTTTGATTTTTCATTCTCAGGAAGTTCAGAATAATTCCGTCAGAGACCTTTCTTGAAAGATTTGCTTCTGACAGATCACATATGGTAAAGAATGGTGTATGGCTTGCACCTCCACCTTCGTATCCTTGCATTCAGCTTGAAGGTGAGCAGTTAAGTGTTTAGTCTGTTGAATGTTATTTTGAAATCCCTCTGAAAAAAGAGTGACTTGTTTGCGTTTCTTCGTTCTCCAGATTCAAAAATGAACTTGGATGAATTTATCAGCATGGATCCAAATGTTGGTTATGGCGAAGTTGTCAGTTTAGAAGACTTTAATCTCAGGTTTACATGATAAAAAAAACTTGAGTCTGTGATGACGTTTCTCCAGAACTTCTTGGGAAAGTTCAATCAGATACTTGTATTTTAAACATGGCAAGACTGCTGGCTAAGCTTTTAGCATTATTTACCAGTTGAGTTATGTGCATTTTGCTATGTAAATATTGTATAATTTTGTAAATATTCTTTTATGTGTGTTAAGTGAATTATTTTACTTGTAAATAAAGACTCATTCAAGCTGGTTTCTGCAAAGCTGCCGATTAACTTTTGGAGTGACCTTTCAGTCTGATTGGTATTTTCATCTGTTGGTAAAATAGCCATACAGTAAATACCATTCAGATTGCAAGGTTATCCCTAAAATCTTCACTTTTTGGGTATGCTTGCTGGTAAAAAGGTTTTATGCATTGTAAGGTCTTGCAAGATTTTGTGACCAATGATCCAGTCTCAGTGTGCATTTTCATCTGTTTGCATTGTGATGGACAGTAAATGCCACTGAGATTAGAGTGTTGGTCAGAATATCATCGA
The DNA here is from genome assembly GCF_041260155.1 of Ptychodera flava. Lineage (NCBI taxonomy): Eukaryota > Metazoa > Hemichordata > Enteropneusta > Ptychoderidae > Ptychodera > Ptychodera flava. The sequence continues at coordinate 11,391,799 of NC_091945.1, read as the reverse complement.
GGTTCACATCAGATGGAAGGATTCATTTGCTTTTCATGTCATCACTGAATGCTGTGGTTTATTGACTCACGAAAGACTTCATTTCTAACTTTTGACCATGGCTCTTGCCAGCCAATCTGAATGTGCATTTTCACTGTGTGTCTATACAACAGTAAATGCCATTCAGGTTGACTGGAGGGAGTGTGTAGCAGCGGCAAACTTAAAAAGAATGGTGTACCAGGACGTCTGTACAGTATTTCCCAGAGAGAGACGGGTCACACTTCAATCTCAATGCGTATTTTCATCTGTGCTTTTTGTGCTAACAGTAAATACCATTGAGATTGCAGGGTCTTCTGTCACAAGTCTTCCCCAGCTAAATTTGGCTACATGTATGCAGAATTTTGGAGTCTGAAAGTGCATCCAGTGGTGGTCAACTCCCGGCATGTATGTTGTAGTTTATCCCTTAAAAAAATAAATGTGATTGCAACCTCGTAATTTCTGCAACAAATGACACCACAGGGATATTCATTTCAGGGATTAACTTTTTGTCGCATTTGGAATCTGCCATTGTGATAGGTAATTTCTTTGAACTTCTTTAAAGAAAGGACTTTTACTGACATGTATTTATCCATCATATTTACCATTTGCTAACAGGTTGCATTTGTTTTGTAGTAAGACCGAATCAGGGTCAAGGCTATTATCAAGACTGGGCTCTTATTGTTCTGTGTTTACTTTACTCTCAAAGGAGAGGCGTGTAGGGTCAAGTTGTGTCAGAAGCCTTGTCTGTAAGATTTTCACCCTTTCTCATTGCCATTTTCTAGCATATCATTCAATATCAAATGTTGAGTCTTGGCAATTCTTAACATTTCAAATTTTTCCCCTTCAGCGATTTCCCATTGTGTGCAGGCTAGACAAAGAGAAAAGAACAAAAGAAATTTTCAGCTGCAGATGCAGTGTTGCAACAGCTGTTTGCATTTCTATTGTTTCCAATAGAATAGATTATTCAGACGATGTGGTTTAATATTGTTCAATTTCAAACTCTTATATTCACAATAAAAATGTACATGTGCTTAGCCTGTTGTCCTGTATTCATACCGAGGGTGGCAATTATCAGTTCTGAGTAAAGCAAAACACCAAAAAGTTAACAAATGTGAGGGGAATGCTTTCCCGCCGAGTCTTTCCATAACAATATTGCATCTCCTCAGCCAGTGGGAACAAACCTCTTACAAAATTTCCATCCAAGTACCTCAAAATTACTAAAATTGGTGTTGAGAGTCTCATTAGTAACAATTTTTCAACTCCAATAAGCAGTTTTGCAATAGCACTTTAATACCAAGCTGCTCCGTTCCAAATCACAGTTGTCTGGGAACAATCCCACTTATAACTTTGTAAAAACAGTCTCTTAGGCCCTCTGTTGTTCCAATCTATAAATTTTTTGTCTGATCTGTACATGGCTGCTTAGAGTGCCCGAGCAAGGGGTGTCTTTGATCTTTTCTGAAGTTTAGTATCATAGGACAGTATATAAACGGTATAAAATGTGGTCCCCTAGGTTTGACTTCAAAGAACCATCCTAGTATACACCTAAAACTTTGCTCTCTCATGTAACCAAAGATGGTCAAAATTTTTACTATATTCCCAGAGTGTTCCCTTCTGGGCAGCAGCAATTTATTCCATTCACGTAACTCTCTTGAACTGTACTCCTTTTCACAGCACATTAACCATGTCCCTCTGTAGTTAGACATGCACAATCTTTTGTTTGAGTTGATGTTTTCAGCAATTGCTCTGAAAAATCTGGATGTTAGGGCTTTTAGATCCTGTGAGAAGCTGGCCAATACGAAGGAAGAAGTACTTCTCTTGCAAGCTAGGCATTTATTTTAGAGATCTAAAAGTTTCTTGGAGAAATATCTGATTTCACAAGTCCGGAGAGAGTTGTCATAAATCCAATTTAGAATATTAAATTTATTTACCTGGTTTGAAAAATGTTGACATCCAAGTTTTAAGGAAGAAACTGGTATCTTTTCCATGATAATCAAATTTACAAATTGTGTGGTTTGAAATTTTTACCATGGTCTTGATTTAGTAAGAAAAACTTCAATGTATACATTGGCCACTTAATGTCCTTTACCCACTTGTAAAAACATGAATTATTATAGTATAGTATCTCAGCAATGTAAATTCGTATCTAAAAGTCCGAGATAAGTAGTACAGGAAAGTAACAAGATGTTCCGGAAGTCTTCTCTTGAACAGTTTGCATTGTCAAGAGACTATCATTTAATGCTCACAAAAATTGAAAGAAAGCACATCCATTTAACCCTTTCACCCCCAGTTCCCTGTATACAGGTCCAACTTGACCATAGAAAACAATGGATTTGGGACAAACCATGGTGGTGAAAGGGTTAAGGTAGTATGCGCCTGGAAAGTGAAAGACTTGAACTCTTGCTCAAACTTCCCTAAATGAAATTTTCAACCATTCTCTTAACAAATCCACAATAAAAATTGAAAGGTCACTGAGCAAAGTTTGGAACTAGCGAAACGAATTATCAAACATTTTGCTATATTTGAATTTCAAAATGGCTGCCATCCCTGTGTTTAATCTCTGAGGGGGAAAATAAAATTTTGGATTTTCAAAAAACTGTATTTTTTTCCTCCAAGAACTTTAAAATGAGCCCCCACAAGTGGTAGAGCAGAAAAGAATTATAGACATTTGAGAGTCCTCATATCTGTCCCCAAAGGGTTGTTCTAGCTTAATGAAATAAAGCTGTTTTCACAAGTATCTTACTGTTTATATAGCTAGTGCTTTTTATCACAATTGTAAAGCTGGGTTTGTCAGGTTAATCTTCCATTGCAATCTTTCAGACCAATAACCAGCCTCAGCTTTATTGTAGGTGCTGAAAGTACGATGAAACTACTAAAGCCTTAGCTGTTCCTGCTTTAAAATGATTTTTGTGTGGTATTTTCTTAGACATCAACCATGTACTTGAATAATGTTGATGGTGTTTGTTGTGACCATTGTTAAAGATGTATCTCTTCCCGGACTCTGAGATTGTTAAGAGCAGCTGTGAACTCGGAATATTTTTGGTAATTAAAATACAAGACACTATTCTTGTTTGATCTTATTCTACCTGTCAAAGATACATTTTGTAAAACCCTGCACAAAAGTTACCCTTTTAACAAGCAGTATGCAAAAGAAGACAGTTATGATTTGATGGATTTAGCAAGGGAAAAAATAAATTTGTTTTGAGGGCAACATTTTACTGTGCTAAGGGACAGGCAACACGTGCTTACAGCTAATAAAGTGGGCAAACATTTAGTCATCGGTAAATTATGGTTAACAGAAAAAAATAGTCTCTAAATGTATATTCTATCAAGGCATCTAAAATGTTATTTTGGCAAAAAAATTGAGAGTTTGGGTCAACACCACAAAACGCTGGACCTAATTCAGTCTAAGAAGAGTTAATTTAGTATCAAGGTTGCCAGATCTACTCAACTTACAGAGTAGCAGGAAATGTAAGGTTGAGCCAAGTCATTCTTGTGTTGTGTCGATAAGAGCTGTATGATTTACAACTAAGTGTTTACTTAACTCTGCCGCACCAATTCAAACTGACATATGAAATCTAATTTGCATGTCGCATGAGTGAATGTCAGAAGTAAGCTTAAACTAATACAATGTTCCTTATATAAGAAAGAAACACGCTGAATTCACCATCCCATGATCTTTCAACATTTTTACCGTTGATTTAAAAACTGCTATTGAAAATGTTTAATGGGACATGGTTCATTTGAACATTCCTCCGTTAATTAATCATCCGTGGTGATTCATAGTATGTCAACATCCCTTTCCAAGAAATTTGTTAATGGTACCACAGGAGTGACAGGTGTAGTTTATACAGAGACAGGAAATATAGGTCAGTGACAGTCAAATATGTCACAGTGGTCATTCTTACAGCATGGTCAAATCCATGTAGTGGTCTCCTTATGTTGCAGTCTCGTAACATTTTACATTGTAAAGGCCTAGAGGAAAACCACACTTCTCATGTGGGTAGTGGTTATATATAAATGCTCCAATTCCGTGCAAACCTTTGTATAATGGTCCTAATACTTCACTCTGAATAACTCCACTGTCAAAAGAAGACAGAAAACATAAATTGAATCTATTTTGATCAATCAAGTTTCAATTTTTTCAAAAATTAAGTGCATGTCATATAATTTTCAAGAAATTTATATTGCATTTGACTATTACTGTCATATTTTGATTCTCCACAAAGCACATGACCTACACCCTGCCCTCTATGGAAAGGCCACCTCCATTTCTTGGTCCATTGAATGACCATTATATACAGCTTTGACTTTTAATAAATCTTTTTCCTTAAGTACCATCATTCAAATGATAGCCAACCATTATGTGAACAATTTGTCTGCTACAGTATTAGCATCAGTGTTCTTTTACGTTCATTAAAAAATTTTTTACAATCAACTCTACACTTGATTGTTTCAACTCTACACTTGAATTTGTTGGAATTTCTTTGTAATAACTTGAATACTATAGACAGAAGTGTGAATGAATATGTCCTCACCAAGACATATTTGGAGTGATTGTCTTGTGTTAAGAACATATTGATCAGTGGCTTGTCATACTGTCATAGAGGGCTCACTACCATTATTATAACCTTCACAGGATCATTGTAGGCTTTGTGTATCCAGTGATAATGCAGCACTTCATAAGCTGAAACCTGCATTTTCCAACATATTTGTTCTGTTTTTTAAAAAAAGAGTGTCTCATTCTACTCCTAATAAGCATGACCTAATTCCAAGTTTTCAATTTGCCAACACAGCCTGTGTGCTTTTTATCAATCCAAATTTATTGGCAACAACTGAATTTGGACGTCATGTGTCAACAATGTCATTGCGTATTCTGTATGATCTGTGGTGTTACGTTTGAAAGATTTATACTTTGTGCCAAACATCTTGTAAGGAGAGCGGAGTACTGTCTAGATCAAAAAATAATGAAAATATTGCCAAGTTACAGCAATTCTCCCAGGCCTTGAAACTTAGAGAAAATATTTCCATTTTCTGGAATGTCAACAGTGGTTTTTAAGAAAATGTTGACTCTCTTTACGACTATAGATTCGGTTTTAGGAAAATGATGTTGAAAGAATATAGAACAAACCCACAATTCAAAAGTTAAATGCAATGCAGTTCCTAATTGCCATGCTTGAAGAGACATCCAAATTATTCAATAAACTGGTATGTGTTGGTGATTTCCTCATGAAAACTGATCACTTCTATGTTATCGACCTTCAAATTCTCAATACTAAAAATTTTAAAAGAATCATCGTGAACACCCAATGTGAAAGCTAGTCAGGAACAATCAGCTCTGCCCAGAAAATTGCAAAATGAGTTTGGTAAATTCCCGGATTCCAAAAACCGCTACATCCCCCACAAACAAACAATGTCTGCAACCTGCTGAAAAGCCGGGGGGGTCTTTTTATGCATCAACCTCTTTAAAGACTGTCGGACCTTTCTTCAAGAAGTGTTTCTGATGCGTGAAGCAGTCAACCAAACATATGCATGGTGGGCAAACACACAGAATATTCATGCCTTTGTTAGCCGCATCACTCCAACTGATAACAGGCCATTTGCATGACCCCATTGTGACCTTTACATCCTGTTTTCGTTTGTGCGTATGCAGTCGCATTCAGCATTCCACTTTTGTTCCTTTGTGCCGCGGAAAATCACAATTTCCATGATGAGTTAGAGTAGCAGTTTTATAGTGTACTAATTTAATGGTAGGGTTGACAGTTGTAGCTTTTGAAACTGTAGTGATAGACCAACCAGACAAAATATCAGAATGTGCATGTAGGGTCTGGTAATATCACCATCAACTGTATCAGTGTATGTGAGTAGAGTATGAATCCTTACTGTGGTAAATGTATAGTATAATAAAAATACCTTCAGCAAGTCAGTACACGATTATGATGAAGAAAAATAAAGGACTAGATACAAAACGTCATCAAATTTGTTCACACCCTCAGAAAGCGATAATCAACTGCATTTCCTCGAGCGAGTTCATTTCAATAGGGTGACGGGCTATCAGCAGCTGAAGTATATACAAGGTATTTGAAGCAAACTTGTAATTCATCTATCAAGTAAAGGTTTTACAAGAAAAAATTAAGTTACTTGACAAGTTAATTACCAAAGAACAACATCCAAAACGTCGAAACCTGTGGTACATATCCTGTTTTGTGAGATGTGGGTGTCTTTGTTTCTTGAATATTATTGTAAATTTGTAGATTGTGAGTACACATAGTGGTATTTAATGCCACCAAGACTATAGATTTGCTCTTTATGGTTCTTTGCTTTCATATTGCAAAGATGAAACCTGTACAGATGTAATATTGTAAGTATTAAAAATATTACCTTGACACAGCAAAAATCACACCCAGAAAATCTGACTCTTTGTCACTAACATTAGTAGAATCATTTTTGTTATTCTTTGTAACATCAACATGTGCTTTGAAGGTATTTGTTTCTCCAGACTGTTTTAGGCAGTCCTCTCTCAGTGTTTTTGTCCTTTCATAAGGTGAGGTCACGACCCCCTCACCACAGAGTTACAACTTAATGACACATGATATAGACAACATAGGTTTGCAATCGCTCAGCGACCGCTGTTATCCCTTTGTACTTGAAATGACCTGAGTGGCATGGACACACAAAACATAAAGTGAGACACATTGTTGAGTCTGTTGCCAGCACTGTAATGCTATGAACAAATGACAACACAACATCCAAATTGGCTTTGTTCGGAGCTACCATGCGTACAGCTGGTCCAGCCTTCTCTATAGCAGATGGCTTTTAGGGTTCAACCAATAATGAGGGAGGTGAGGGGCTTGAAAACTGTTCTGTTGTAAATTTTTCAACAAAAGTTGCATCTTATAGATATCCTGTGCCCAAGATTCTTGGATAGGTTGGCCAAACAATTTTTTTTCATGACACATATTTTTTCATGGCATATCCTCTAAATTCTTTCTTGCTAAATGTGACCTCTGCTTTACACTTGTGCTATTTTTCAAGGTGTCCTATGATGACATTTAATGGTCCATCCCTTACAAAGCCATGTATTTATGCTATGCTATGTAACAATAGTATTAGAAGTCCAAAAGGAAGACAAAAAATAACACTGAAATATTACATTCAATCTAAATTGTATATTTCTAAACAACAAATGCATTGCACACTCCATCTGAAAATGTTTTTCTTCTTGCACACCAGTTTTGAAATTACTTTTAACCCATTCACCGCTATGGTTTGGCCCAAACTCATTGTTACATATGGTGAGTGTGGACCTGTGTACTTGGAATTTGGGTGAACAGGTTAGCACATTGGTGTCATGATTGCCTTGCAGTAGAATAAAACTCCATAAATGATTATCAGAGTCTAGTGATTGTAAATTGTTCCGTGTACTTCGTCATTGAATAGAGTTGGAGAATATATTCATAGTTGATAAATTAATAGGTACCTTGAAAACAAAAGTTTGAAACTTTTGTACAAATATTCCTCAAGGAAACTTTAAACTATTCTCTTTCACGCTGAAGAATAAAAATCAGGACTTATTATGCACAGTTTCGGATTATATTCATAAATGATCTAAAATTTACCAATATTTGAAATTGAATGGCTGCGTGGCTGTGTTAACTGTGTGGAAAAAAATTAAAATTTTGATTTTGTGACAAACACAAGGTAGTGTAAGGAATAAAAATTTAGTCCATGCACATAAGCAGCAGACCAGAATAGAGTTTTGAAAATTTGAGCATCACAAACTCATCCCCACAACTTGTTCTGCCTTAAAGTATAGCATGTACATTAGCCAAAGCATGAGGTATCAACATGTACAGTAAAAACTTCGTCAGTAGTCTGAATTATATAAATTTCAGGTTTCTTTCATATGCACATTATCACTCATACCAGCAATGTCAGCTGCTGGTTTTTGGATCACTTTCAACATATAAGGTAAAATTTATAGCAGTTCAGTTTGGACGTTGACTTCTTCATTGGTTTATTTGAATTATAATGAAAATTAAAAACTAGCTACTGTTGATTGACCAATCAGAGTGCTCAATTCAGGGTGTTTTATCTACTCGTAAAGCCTTGGTCACCAAATTCCAGAAACGAATGACAGCGCCGTAGTAAAGTACTGTCCAATCAAAAGTGAACATGTCATATTCTGTAGACATCTGGTACGTTTTAATATTCAAATTTGGTAACACAGCGGAAACCAGCTGCAACACAAAATCTGCTGTGGTACAAACACAAAACTAATGTGCCCTAGGGCATTTATAGGATGTTCCATTACATTGGAAGGCTATTTCACAAATAACAGTTTTAATTCATATCCTAAACACGTTACATTGACAAAGGGGACGGTTGACGTGAACATATTGAAAACGAAAATATATCAGTTAGGGGCGATAGTTTTTAAGTCGGATAAAACCCTCGTACTTGGGCTCTTCTGGTATATAAAGTCCAACCCTACGATAAAATGTCTCGGCCTGCGGCCTCGACATTTTATCGTTGGGTTGGACTTTACCGGTATATACCAGAAGAGCCCTCGTACTCGGGCTTTATCCTATACCAAAAATTGAGTTTCCCCCGCGCAGCCGCTACTACCAAAGTTAATATGCCTTGTTATTTATTGCCCTTGACACTCTAAGGTATTGATAGAGATTGCCGTTTGGTACAATTTGGATGTATATAATTTAATGCCAATTCACCCTTCCATTGTTTATCAATTAAGGAGTATGTGCCTCAAAATTGAAAAACTTCAACTTACGCTCAAAATTTCCCAAATGAAACTGTCAACCATTTTCTTACTTACCAAATCAACAATAAAAATCTTGAGTCACCTTGCAAAGTTTTGAACTAGAGAAACAAATTACCCATTACATTTACTGATACATTTGAAATTCAAAACGGCTACCATCCCTGTGTTAACTCCAGGGGAAAAAACAATTTTTTGATTTTCAAAAAACTAAGATGGTGAAAATTTTTCTTTCTCTTAAAGCTTTAAAATGAACCCCACAAGTGGTATATCAGAAAAGAATTGTAGAAATTTGAGATTCAGAATATAAGTCTTCAAGATGTGTTCTACCTATAATACCATCATTGCTGGCCAAAGTGTTGACTGCCCTAATGTTTATTGATGTGTACAATTGGAATGGATTCTGTACTGTGACTTGGACTTGGCAAAATGACCGTACAGCCCTGCTTATATACCTTTCGGTTTTCATTCAGATTAGAAAGCCAAATTTGCAGACTTCAGTGTCACAACAGCACTCACAACAAAACTATAGAAATCATTGCCATTTCCTGTTCATTTTTATCATGGCCATTGACAATTGTACTACTGTATTTTCAAATTTACTTCCGCCTTCACTTTCAACACATCAAGTTCAGTTTCTGTCGGCCAAGTACAGAACATTTGCAGGTAAACTGGAATTATACACTGAACATTTCAGAAAAGTGAAATGATAACGTAGTTTCATGCACGGTGAACAAACATCAAACTCTCTAATATTTGAGAGGTCATATTAGCCATAACCCGCTGCATTTCAAACTAATTTCAAACTCAATAACTAGGATATTTGTGTACACCAGAATGTTGGTCTTTTGTCATATCAAATAATAAAATGTAGTTTGCAACACAGCTTTTATCCAACTTGCCTGGACTTGCTTTTAGAAAGGTGTAGTTTCAACAGGTGGCAAGGAAATTCCAAAAAAGCTAAAAATGACTGTTTCAAGGTGACAGCTCTCTCTATACACAAACATCTATGATAGGTACCTAGCACATTTGCTTCTATTTCTTTTATGAAAGACCCATGAAAAACTTAGTATCAATTAATCTTTATTCCACCACAACACAGATAGCACATCCATCTCATTTACTGAAATATCACACATCTGTTATTTCTAATAAATCATATTAATATTGGAACATTTCAATATCTTATGCTGATAATATTCAATTAATTTTCTTTTCAATCTAAGATTTTGATCATTTCTGTGTAGGGAATCTTTTCCAATCTTTGAATTTTGATATTTTAGTCGTTTTAACTTACTTTATTACTGTATCTCTATCAATATTATATCATTTCTCTTCACCTTGTTCATAAATTTTCAGGCAATCCTTGTGGTATTTGTGATGTGTGTCTTTTATTATTCATTGAACACAAACCCATTTGTCGGTACATTGACTTTGAGTAATAAATAAAATGAGAATGAAGTAAATGGCAGGAATTTACACGAGTCTGTTTTCAATTTTCAATGCAGTAAAACTGAAAATGTGTACTCCATCTGCTGTTGATGAAGGACGCTCAAAAAATAATATGAAAACACAAAAATTTCACAGGTCTTCTCATCATGGTCACTTGCCCACTGTGACTGCAAAAATACCACTGATGGATTAAAAACAGCTGAACATTGTTGTTGTGGCTCCAATGTAGTAACATTGTCACAATATTGTTTGAAAGTATACACATTTTTGGCAACATACTTGGGGGGGGGGGGGTCTTTTGTGTAAGTTGTACGATTTGCAACATTGAAGTTTTTATGGTGAGTAAGTTTGCATCAGACTGTTTTTGTATGGAATGAGTACAAGTGTATGAGTTGATTCCAAAGCGTTCTGGTTGTAAGATCATCCTCACTATATTGAAAATACTATATTGACGATCCATGGCATTATAGAGATTGATCCATGGCATTGACCCATGGCATTGTAGAGATTGATCCATGGCATTGATCCATGGCATCGTAGAGATTGATCCATGGCATTGATCCATGGCATCGTAGAGATTGATCCATGGCATTGATCCATGGCATTGTAGAGATTGATCCATGGCATTGATCCATGGCATCGTAGAGATTGATCCATGGCATTGACCCATGGCATCGTAGAGATTGATCCATGGCATTGACCCATGGCATCGTAGAGATTGATCCATGGCATTGACCCATGGCATCGTAGAGATTGATCCATGGCATTGACCCATGGCATCGTAGAGATTGATCCATGGCATTGACCCATGGCATCGTAGAGATTGATCCATGGCATTGACCCATGGCATCGTAGAGATTGATCCATGGCATTGACCCATGGCATCGTAGAGATTGATCCATGGCATTGACCCATGGCATCGTAGAGATTGATCCATGGCATTGACCCATGGCATCGTAGAGATTGATCCATGGCATTGACCCATGGCATCGTAGAGATTGATCCATGGCATTGATCCATGGCATCGTAGAGATTGATCCATGGCATTGATCCATGGCATCGTAGAGATTGATCCATGGCATTGATCCATGGCATTGTAGAGATTGATCCATGGCATTGACCCATGGCATCGTAGAGATTGATCCATGGCATTGACCCATGGCATCGTAGAGATTGATCCATGGCATTGACCCATGGCATGGTAGAGATTGATCCATGGCATTGATCCATGGCATTGTAGAGATTGATCCATGGCATTGACCCATGGCATCGTAGAGATTGATCCATGGCATTGACCCATGGCATCGTAGAGATTGATCCATGGCATTGATCCATGGCATTGGTGGGGAGAGTACAATGTTAAAGCCCAGTGAATCCATCCCTGTGATCTAAGGGAGTGGCCTTGCATAGAGAAGCATTGGGTCTTGTGTGTAAAGTATAACACATGTCCTTTAGGGACATGCAATAGGTTTCACTGGAAATTGTGATAGGGAAAAGTCACTCCACAAAGATGGTCTACACCACAGACTGATTCTTGGTAGCTATTCTCTTGTCATAATTACCAACAAATAGTATTAGGATACAAGGCACTGCCATTGTGAGAAGCAAACATCCTAATGTAAATGTTTCAACTAAATGCACCTATGTACTTCCACGTGTGCAGCTGTGGAGTGTGAACTCTTCGTGTTGGCGGAGCAAGTCGCCTCAGAAATTGCTACAGAAATACTCAAAAGATGGAATTTGATGCAAAACAGGATAGCATGGTATTAATTGCCACATGGAGTGGGAGCCATTGATGGTGAGTTATTGAACATAGTTCGAATATTGAAAGCGAAACAAAGTCTCCAAATTTTGCGATATGTGTTGCAGAGAGTGGGTCACGACTTTGTCTTTTTCCATTTCATAGTGGCACTCTAGCATTGACCTAATTACAAGCGACTGTGTCCAAAATGAGGACCAGAAACATTTGACAGCACGCCATGCTCTTCAAGATGGAATAAAATAGCACAGGATGTTTCACATGAACCTCAAAGAAACATAGAAGTTCCCACAAGACACTCAAGCATTGCTTTTTAAAGAAATCACGACACACGAATTTTGTGAGAATTTTTATATTGATTTTAATCATGATTTCATTAGGAGGTAACACACATTACAAGAAATTAACTGTTCACACTGGTTTGTAATTCCTAATTTATGGAAGAAAGCACTATATCACTATGGCAACAAACAATATCAATAGCAAAGCAGAAAAATTATTGTATTTCTCACCTGCAGTATTGTGTTTTGTATGTATATAATATGTATACATATATGCTACATACAACATTCAGCGACTGGAATATATAATTATCAATTAAGGGTTCAAGTTTACCCTTCAGAATTCACAATGACTTAATAACAGTAATATTTCCATACCAGCAAATGAATTGAAAATATTCAAACCTTATACCTCTACTTTTGCAGAAACATAAAAAAAACAGTTCATTGTAAGTTTTCTCATTCGGTACCATATCTGAGTTCCATCTGCAGATTAAAACGGTTGAACATTTTTACAAAATCTAATTACTACACACATGACAGTTCACTGATACAGTACATGCAGCTGGTAGTGTTTACAAAAAACTCCTGTGAGACAGTCACAAAAATTACAGCCAGGTGGCAATCATAATATTTCCCAAGTCCATTTTAAGAAATCGCACCGAGATTGAACAAGTAATTGGGCGGCTGAAATCACACAAGAAATCTCCACATTATGTAATCAAATGCCTTCATCGTGGGAAAGGAAAAAGTGCGAAAATGTGTGCAAGTGAAGCAGAAAATCATTATCAATCAAGAATCTAATGCTTGAAGCAAGTCATAATAGTATTAATTTATGCAAAGTGTTCATTAGTATTCAGTATGCAAATCCCACAATAATTACTTATTGAATATTCGTGTATTGTAAACAATACACAACACAGTCACATGGTCACCTCCAACAGCAACTTCTGGTATATCTTGTAATGACGCAATATTTACACATTCAACCAGGACCAGCAGGAATCAGTTAGAGACTAAAGTCTCGTCATTCAGAGAATATATCAGGGCAAGCAAATAGGCATTAATTTTATCCACTGCAGAAAATTTTTAAAGTCTGAAATATTAGCATTATATTGCTAGCAATAAGCAGGCAAACCTTCCCAGGTCACCATGAACCCTTCCCACCCCTCCTTTGCATATGGATTCAACCACACCCAAGAAAATAATTAGGTCGTTCAAAAACTTGGGGTTGAAAGGTCACAATGGAATTCTAATTCTCTCTCTGGTTTAATTCATGAGCAACACTTCACATCCCCCCCAAGAAAAAGATTTTAATTTCAATTTTTTTGAGTTCATGTTGATAGGTTACAATACTATAGAAATTCATGAAAATACTTCCATTTCAAGTGTATTGTTAAAAAGTTTTTACAATACATAGCTAGCTGCATCGGACATAAGTTACATATAAACTTGGTGTCTGCTGATTAACTGTTCATGTCTTGTGTTTAGAGCAAGGTTGATAAGAAAATGGTTTCCTAATTTAACTAAAAGTAAAGGTTATGCCGTAAAGTAAACAAATATTTGGTTTACCTGAATGGTGTCTGCAAATATCAGATATGATAATGTACATAAACTGAATGCTTTTCTGCAGCTATTTCCATTACGCCATCAATGAAAGGCTGAGAAATGTAAGATTCTGATGATATAACTCCATTAATTAACTTTACACAACAAATCAATATGAAGGCAACATTTTGACTGATATATGCATTATCTCCTCAGCATACACACAATGCCCCTTTATAACAAATTTTCATGATGGTGAGGCTGTTGGAGTCTTAGCTGCACTGGTTTTACATAGGAGATCCATCAGTCCCATCAGTCATGTTCCTCAACAGAGATACCAAGAATAACCCTTTCACCACCCAATAATGGTATGTTCCTAGTGTTTTGTATTGCTAAGATGGAACTCTGTACATGGAAATGGGTGTCGCATAGATCGCAACAACTGACATGTCCGAGATCAATTTTTTTTGTGCTGAAAACGTTCTACCGGTGAAAACATTTAGAGAAGTCAGCACTGGCTTTTACATAAACAAGTCCATACAATTTTGATATTTAAACTAATACATACAGCTGATATTCCTATGATTGTGGTGTATGACACAAATATTTCTGAAGGATTACAAAAGATTCTCTGGAAACGTTGTCTACTTGAATCACAACTTTACGGATGCTGGTTACAGAAGTTGTTTTGAATTGATATGCAAGTAGTTTTGACAAGACCTGTGTGCTGCTGCTTGATGGTAGTAATAATACTTGTAAAAATCATCTTTTAATACAGCAATTTAATGTTTACTGTCACAAAAAAGATGGAAGGTGCTGTTACAAAGGGCTGGAGAGTCAATGCAGCAATACATGTCCAAAAAGATGTGTCTGCTGCCTGCCTATTTGTTATAAACAATAAACGAAAAATAAATGGAAAAAGTGAATATAGTTTGACATCAAGTCTGTCCAGAATAGCAGTGTCTTTCCACAGAAAAACTGAAAGCAATGCTCCACATAGTGTACATTCTTGTCGTGGAAATGCCGAGTTGGATAAAAAAGATGAAAATACAATTCAACTGTTTTTGAAAACAATAATTCAGAGCTTTCATCTCAATGAGGCTTTGTATCCATCCATACGGTTTGTAAATTACTCAAAAGAATATTTACTACACTGCTTTTCTGTTTTGACAACATTTTTGACCTGGTTATTCAGTTGAATTTATGTAAAGGATACCTGAATATCGTACCGGTAATATGATGTCCCTGTCTTTGAGAAATTGAGAGATCAAAGATCAGAATGTTTGAAACTGATGCTACAAAATAAACAAAATGAAGGTAGCATATATCTGGTGACTGTATTGTGTCACTATAAAGAGTTTCCTAAGCTTGTATGATGGAGAATATATACATCCCTTACCAGGGAACCGTAGCAATACAACTGTCTGCAACACTTGCTGATTTTGGTCTCTGTGAGCATGATATCTCTATGATATTTGCTGGGCACTGAAAAACTGTCTGTGTGCCAAGAGCAACCGTTCTTATGGTTAGAAAACCTAATTATGTTGACTGACTGTCATCTTGATTGACAAGGGAAGCTTCAATTTGATACAGTGTTTACATGTGCCCCGTGCCATACTGGCAGCCAAAATCTTACCACTGACACTTCACATGCACTCACACCAAAATTAACCCTTTGAGTGCTGTCACTTTTCCCGCCAAAATTTTAGTTCAACATTTTACCAATTTTTATGAATTTTCAAAAATAATTTTGGACCAATTGGACATCACATTTCATTGGCTACTGTTTTTTATCGAAATTTTAGTAAAGCTCTGAAAAAAATGGCCTGGGTTATATATTTTATAAAGGTGTCAAAAATTGACTTGGGCATTTAAAGGGTTAATGTTTGTCACAGACATGTCAAATTACCCTGCCTGGCCAATGGCACGTGAAACTGAGTATAAGCATTTCTTGAATTAGATGTGAGCAGAATCTGGCAACAAACCATTTGAAATTTTCACAAAACTCCTGTCAACCACTATATCAGACAATATTTCAGAGATATTAATGAGGTCTTGCTTTTACTGAGCTGGACATTATATGAAAACCTGAACATGCTGTCTTTGTGAGTCCAAATCTTTGAATTTTCCGTCACAGCTCAAAACCTAGCTGGACAACAACTGATAGTTGACTGATATCAGTGTTTGTTGTCATATTGATATTAAAGTTGATTCTCAAAACAAATTATCTCTCACATAAATAATGTCTTGTTATGCATTCTTTATATATATATATTAGAATATTATGATGAAACTGTATATAGTAACTATGAATCCCATGATGCAATTCTCATTTCCATTCCAAGCTATTCTGTATTAAATATAACTGGTAGCAGCAATGCACACATATTTCATTAACAAATGCTCAAAAAAAAGGACTATAAACAAAGATCACATTGCCCTCATTAAAACCATAATGAACAGTCCATGCATCTTGCTGAATCAAGTCAATTCAGTTACTTAATGAATACAAGAGTACAAGCACACACATTTACACATACATACACACACACTGTATGCTCACATCAATGCATGCATGTACAGAGCTGTGTTAATTCACTCAAAATGAATTTCGTCACGCCTTACAAACTGGCACTTAAAAAAGTTCCTCAGAAAATACCATGACGTATCAAATTGTGAGCTGAAAGAAAAAGAGTTATCACTGATTTACAATTTCCAGTTGTCCATGATAGTACATTTTGAGGGTGTGTCCTATGTCACTTGTCAATGCAGAGGTTTGGGAGTAACTTGTGACTATCTGCTTACTAATGTCGTATCTACGCATTCAGACTTTTATACTCATCTAAAACTTGGGAAAGTACCCTGCCAACTGATTACTCTGCCAGTGCCATGGGCACTCACAAGTAAACTGAGGGCTGGGTACCCCTCGGAGTAATCTGGGTGTACCCTGGGCACTAACAAGCTAATGAATGGGTACTCTTCCCATAATCTGGGTACAAACTAGGTATTTACACGTTAACCGAATTTTTAGGTACTATACAATGATATGGGTATTGGCTACTCACAATTAAGGTGATCACTGGGTTCACCGTTTGGTAAGCAGGGTAAACCCTGGGTATCAAAAACTTCAACTGGGTACTCATCCTATGATCTGGGTGTTCCTTGAGTACCCTGTAACAACCCAGTAACTGTGCACTTATCTAATGATTTGTTTAACATGATTTTTGAGCTGTTCTTACATGTACGTCCCATGTAATGTGGAAAGCACCCATTTTATGTTTTGCGGATATAACAAAACCCTGTATCGCGAACATAAGCTGCCTGGAGTTTTTTCTGTTTCAAACTGAACCTGAACAAATGCCACTTTCAAAATCATCCAGTGATGATTTCAACTTATAATTGAAAGCTACTTGTACATTCATGATGGCTAGAGATGATGGACACAACCATGAAAGTGGCCATCACTGTGTGATACTTTTACAAAGACATGGCTGTAATGATGACAATTCAGTTACAATATTTGTGTGATTAGATCAAGACTGGGCACCAGTCTAAAACATTCACTTCTGGTGATTTGGCAGCACCTAATATCAAAAGCACAGGTCCAATGCTCTTGACACCAACTATATAAAGATGTGCATCTTGTATTGGTGTTTCTTCAGATCATCGCTTTGCACTGCCATATCTACACGTATCTACTTGTTACAGTTTTCTTCAAGGACAGAAGAGAAATACATGGGACACAGCCTTCCACTTCACCAACACATGGCTTGAATTATAAGAACCCTAACATGCCAAAACTGATTCAAATGTGAGAAAACTACACGTCAAATAATATTTACATTTAAAAATATATTCTTGAATGATGAGAGTAATCTATGGTTGAGGGCAGCAATGCATTGAATGTACAAATACCCTTACCAAGCTTTGTTTCTTTGCTGGGTATGCTTGCTCTACTCTCTAACATAAACTTCTTTGCAAAATGCCAATTCCATGACATCATAGAGGTAAGTTTTACATTTTTTTGTTGTTTTTAATTTGTTAGAGTATTTTGCCATGAGAATGTAGCTGACCATAAAGATTCTTTGTAAAAATATGCAAATACACATGTGTTTGTACATAGAACTGCATGTCTGTCTGTATTTCTGTCTGCATGTATGTATTTCTGTCTATGTATGTATGTATATATATGTGTATGTATGTATGTATGTATATATGTATGTGTGTATGTATGTATGTATGTATGTATGTATCAATGTATGTGTGTGTGTATGTATGTATGTATGTATGTATGTATGTATATATATATGTTATGTATATATGTATGTATGCATTGTATATATGTATGTATGTATACATGTATGAATGTTGGCATGCATGCATTTATGAATATAAGTACATCTGTGCATTGATATTTCTGCAGGGATGTTTATATTTTGGCGTATTGAAAAACATTAAACATGTAACACGAGTGCATTTCTTGCAAAACACACACTGCTAGTTAGTTACGAGCAAAGATATCACAGCCCATCTGAATAGTTGCCATAACAACAAGCTACAGCTGGACAGAAAAGGGGGGGTCAGAGCTTCATTAGCATACTCAACACTTGAAAAGTAGTGTTTTCAATACTGATTATGAAACTATAACTATCCTACTATCCACATATCTGTAAAGTATTATCCAACTATAAAAAAATTTCAAATTCATGAGCGTTCATCACATCTGCTGGATACTAGGGGGTAGTTATTGAAATGTAAATACAGTAGTATTTCACGGCTCTTTAGGTAGCTGTGTTTCAATATCCACACGGCATATAGGACATCTTTTGTTTGTCAGTAACCACTGGTCCACACAGTTAATATGGAACAGATGCATGCAAGGTAATCGTCTGCAAAAAAAAAGAGAAATTGAAAATTGTATTAGTCACTGATTTGGCTAAAACGTATGTTTTATAAGATAGAAAAAAAATCATAACTGTACTGCTCCATTTTGCTTGCATCTTTGAAATATGCTTTTTTTTCTCTTTTTTCAGATTTCTGCTGAGATACCACACCACACATTCTGCAACATATATTTCAAGGTTCATTTGTGTTGGTCAAGTTTAAATGTGTGTAAATGAGCTCTTTGTCACTACATGTCTACAACCCAATGGGCATAACATTTCTGGTACGGGATAATTTCTTCCATTTCATGGTTGGACCTCTGCAGGGGGAAATAAGAGTTACTTAGTTACATCACAATGGCAGGATTCTTGTGACTCTTACAAATAACATGTGATACAGAGATAGATTTTTCCGCATTTTTTACACCGTATAACCCTATACCTGCCAGACAGTATCACTTCCCCATCAGCCAAGTCAGTAAAAAGCAGTATTGAGCCAAAACCATATGTATTTTCACCCAATTGGCTTGGTATGTTATTGCAGCTTTAGTCTGTAAAAATCATGTTGACAGTATCTCTGTCTTCAGGGACCTTCAAATCTTCAAGTCTTTGTTAAAATGCACGATATGGGTCATGTTTTACTTTACTAGTTTTACCCAACTTGACCTGATGGTGAAATATAAACTTGGCCGGAAAAGGGTTAATCCTTTGAACCCTGACCCCATGGTGAGCTATCTGACCACGGTGTAGGCAGTTTAATGGAGATTCAGTGTAGAGGTTTTGACTGTACACACGATGTGAAGTGTGTAGCCAACCTTACCTGACATCATCGTTGTCTTCAAATACTGATAAACATATGGTACATTTATCACCTTCTTCAGAATCTGACTCTGTCTCCGAAGGCTCTCGTTTTCTCTGTTAAAAGAAACAAGTACAGAGAATACGCATCAAGTTGAAGCATAGTTGAAAACACAGTTTTTATGGTTTTCACAAACAATTATATTTCATTCACATCACCACTGCTTTCATGTCATTTTTATTTCAACATGGCCATGGTATATTTTAGTGACATTTAAACTGTACATAAGCAGAGTAGAGAAAGCAATAGTAAGCATATCTGAACCTGTATTTCATTGAAATATGAAGTTTCAACGGAAGCTACTGGAGCAGAGATGAGAAAAGTCTATATAATCCATCACATCAAAGTTTGAAACACCATTCACGATAACAATGCTATCTTCATTTGGTAGGAGAGTTGACACAAGAATGCTTACCTTTCTAAATTTGTGTGGAAAGGTGTTTCGTTCAATTGTGCTCTGCGTAGCTCCTCGGTTGACATGACCAAGACGATCTTCCAGATTAACAAGTTCCTGGTGGAAAACAAAAATGATAACATTGTCGTTAAACCGAAGCACATGAATGTGGGAAAATCATGCACAGAAAGAAACTATAAGATATTACAGGGTTATCTGTCTATTCATCTTTACTCTGTTACAAGGATTTGAGTGTCCCTCCTAGCTCTACTTCTCTCTCTCAATGTGTGTGTGTGTGTGTGTGTGTGTGTGTGTGTGTGTGTGTGTGTGTCTGTGTGTGTGTGTGTGTGTGTGTGTGTGTGTGTCTGTCTGTGTGTCTGTCTATCTGTCTGTTTGCTGACACATTAGTTTGTTCCCTCAGTTCAGGTATCTGCCATGTTCAATTATTCTAGTTTTTCTTCCAGCTCTCTCTCTCTCTCTCTCTCTCTCTCTCTCTCTCTCTCTCTCTCTCTCTCTCTCTCTCTCTGAGCTTGTATCAGTGTCTGCCTGTTTCCGTCTGTCTGTTGATCTATCTGTCTGTCTGTCTGCCTGCCTGCCTCTCTCTCTCTTTTTACCCTCTATTTAGGTATCTGCAATGTTCAAAAGATAATAACTACTCTAAAATCAGTTGCCGTCTCTATGTCAAGATTCAACATTTGTTTGTAGCCTCGCTCCAGGGCATGATGCACCATAACCAAACACCGTCAAAGCATCTTTCAATTTCTCTTAATTGCTGATGTTGAGGAAACTACCCTTCATCTTTTGATCACTTAAATCTGGCCCAAGCTTATTGCGTTCAATAACAACTTGAACGGGAAGGAGGGGGATATGGTTGTGAGAGAGTCAAAGCAACATAACAGGTGTGCTGTAAAAACTACAGCAACTCAAGTCTCATACCTCATATGTGGGTCTTCCAAACATGAGCCTGGCTGTTCTGGACATGACTCGGCCTAACATTGGAGGATAGTGTCTTGGCGGGAAGGGAGGGTGATCCGGCATTTGAGTCTGTAATTACAAATCAAAGTGCTTATAAATATTGATGGTCGATTGTCTGAAATACAAGAAGATACTTGGCCTCAATAGTCTAGTTATTTTTCAATTTCACAGGTACGCTTGAGGGCAGAATACACATTTAAAACAGATTTTCAAACCCCAAAAATCTTACAATTCTTGTCTTGCTCTGGTTTTGAGGGTTGACGTTGAACAGGCTCACTTTGAAATATGACATAAAAGTTCAGCTTCAACAGTCTATTTTTATGTAAATCAAAAATATCATTTTTTTTTAGAGATTACAAAGCCAATGGTGGCCATTTTGAATTTCAAATACCATTGCTTTTGATGTAATTTTACATTCCTCGACTATAACAATTTATACTGTGACCCCTATGTTGTTTTTACAATCACATTAATTTTTATTTTCTTATTAGAATTCGATACAGAGTTCAAATAGAAACGTTACAATCCAAGGCAATTGCCCCCCAAAGATTTGCATAACAGATGTCGAATAAATCTACAGAGCAATTAAAAAGAATTGAATCTTCAGACAAAGGTTTTTCCAAAAATTCAAATAAATCTTGTTTAATAAAATAAATAAATCTTTTCATGGGTAAACTTCAAAATCGATCCAAATAGCTCCAGATCAATGATGTGCTTGAGTTAATTTTATAAATATTTGCTCTACACTTATCATATTCAGAGAATTAACAAAAACACGATATATTTGAATTTTTGGGAAAACGCCTATGTTTTTTATAGACTGAAAAAAGTGACTTCAGTTTCCTTGGGATGAAATGAGTATGAGGCATGTACTACCTAAGCAATGTTTTGAATAGAATACAGACAAACAAATGCCTACCATTCCATGTCCAAAGGTGACATGTATCCCTGGCGCTGGAGTGAAGTGATGTAATCTGGGTGGTTGATGATGATAATGATGTAGATGATGATGTAAATGTCTGTGTTGATGTTGAACACCGTTACCGGTGCCATCTCCTTCAGTTCCCGGTCCAACGCTAGGTCCGACTGCGGGACCGGTGGCTGCCATACCTGCACCAGTCACTACGGCAGATTCCTGTTCTCTGTAACAGGATGGAAAATTTTTTACAACATCAGTACTGAAAGCAGGGGGAGTTACAGCGATGACTCTTGTGAGATTGAACAAAGGTCCTGCTTGGCAACGTGACGGGAGTATGCAAATGACCGTACAGTATCTACAGTGACTTTGAATTATTATGTAACTTGTCAAGGCAATTGTTAACAAACATAAACAAATGACAGATTTTATGAATAAAATCGATTTGAAAACACGTCTTTACTGACAAGTACAGAGAAGTGGCTTATCCATTATATTTTGTGCCGATGACATCAGCCAAAACCAAATACATGATACTAAATTTGGAAATAACTGCCACGTTCAGACCATTGATGGACAATGAAGAGAAGATTCATCAAAATAAATTGAAACTTGAAAAAGATATTTTGATCTGCAAATTTCATTAAAGTATCGAGCATACTTTTTATAAAATTTATAGGAATGGTAAGAGATTAATTACTGCATCACAAATGTTTTCTCACCAGAGCAAACACCAATCAGTTTGCTTAGAAGCAAAATATATTTGAATTTGAAACTATGCTTTCATCTTCAGACTTAATTTTTTCCCATTAGTTTGCAATATTTTGACAAAACAAAGAAAATTTCTTACTGTTCTGAAGTAATGACAGTTGCTGCCCCAGCACCATCAATGTAGACAGCAGTCTGTATTGCACCAGGTTGTTGTTGTTGCTGCTGCTGCTGCTGCTGTTGTTGCTGTTGTTGTTGCTGTACCTGTGCTGTTTGTATTGCTGCTTGTTGCTGCTGCTGTGCTTGCTGAAGTCTGTGTGCTTGCATGTACAGGCTTTGTGAAATCCTCTCTCGTTGCCTTCAAAAGAGCAGAAACGCTGTCAGTCTTCAAATTCTTGTATAGCAATCACAGGTACGTGCTTCCACATACAAATGTTAATATACAGTACAAGAAATACATCTATGCACAACTGTCCTGTTCTACGCAGCAGTATATATTTCAGTGTGACTTTGATCTCTACTGTGGCACAGACAATTTTTTCCCTGTCTATTGCAAAGTTGGACCCAAACATGAGACAGAGGTGTAAAGGCTTCCCATACTAGCAGTGTTTTACAAGTGCCACAACCTAGTAACAAATTTCTTCAGCCTCATTGAGATAGCAAAATGGTTGACCACAGAGCAAACATGATGGATTTTGTGGTTTCTAAAAGACACAGTATACATCTCTTGTATGGGAATCAGGGATTGCAAACCAGTCCTGTATTAAAGTAAACTGTCCTTGTGAATCAAAACAAAGTGATAATTACAAATACTGGTGATACAAACTAAAAGTGAGGAAGTTTGAATGTTTGAAGGTTATCAATTTTACCGTGTGATTTGCTCTTGACACACTTTCATATGTACTTCAGATTTCTAATCAGTGTAATATTTCATGAGGGTAGAAAAAACATTGTTTGGTGTACATTTAATCACATTAACATAAACATTGGATTGTGATACGGCACTAGATAAACTAGACGCTGTCCTTTGAGATATAGATTCTTCCATTCAGTGTTCTGTTCAAAGTATTACCATATGCTATTCAGATCTGATGTGC
Source organism: Ptychodera flava (assembly GCF_041260155.1). Taxonomy (NCBI): domain Eukaryota; kingdom Metazoa; phylum Hemichordata; class Enteropneusta; family Ptychoderidae; genus Ptychodera; species Ptychodera flava. The sequence continues at coordinate 11,368,133 of NC_091945.1, read as the reverse complement.
AAACACAGAAAGAGCACTTCTGGTTTCTGAAAACATCACTTGACATGTATGTGGAAATGTCTAATGGTTAGAATCTTTTACCTTTGCATATTCTGTTGATGCATCTGAAGTCTACGGCGGTGCTCCTCCTGCATCCGGTGATGTTGCCGCAGCAACTGCTGATGATGAGGAGGAAGGTTCTGATGGTAGGGAGGGGGAGGGGCTGATCGTTGGGGGTGATAGTGAACCTGCGACTGGTGGTGGTGATGTAGTCTTGCTGCATTTCCACTTGGAGTAACTGGCAAGGGTGAAGAGAAAAAGAGAGTTTAGAACTATCAGGATTCTGCAAGATGGGAATTAATCCTTTGGTAGATTTCAATTAATTTGAGTAGGGTAGGTTAGTCCACTATACAGGGATATGGGGGTGGAAGGTTAAAAGGGGTGAGCCACACCTCTGGTTAAGAAGATGTTCATAAATCATTAGATGCATAAATATGAAGATATAATATGCAAATTAGGTCCAGATATGCTGATTTGAAATCTGTTCAAATATGTAGTTTTTGAGAACATTGCAGCAATATTGCAATACAAAAACACTGAAATTGTTGAAATATTGCATGTACGGTCTTAATTAACAGTAAAATTTGCGCAACCATAAAATTATTGTTGATTTAAACTGGTTCCAACTTGTAAGGGTTGTCGATTTAGCTTCTATTGGAATGGAGTTTCTGCTGTAAACCTCATTTGAGTATTGCTGCATGCATTTAAACAAGCTGCAGGGGATTGAAAAGACTAAGTCATGAGAACAGTATCATGCATTACAGATGTTTTAAAGTATCTTACATGCAGATTGTTCCGACTGACTGCATGAAGACAGATTTTGATTCTGAGAGTGATGGTGATGGTGGTGGTGGTGGTGTCTTCCCGGAACTTGACGTTGTTGCTGCTGTTGCTGCTGCTGTGGATGGTGGTGGCGGTGAAGATGTCGCTGGCATGGTCTGTGCTGTTGCGGTTGCGGTTGCTGTTGTTGCTGTTGTTGCTGTTGGCTGTTTTGCTGGTTCTGGGCTTCCACAGCACAGCTAAGTCTGTCAGTTGGGGAGCTTCTACTGTTTGCAGCGCTGCAATTTTGTCCCTGAAGATACATGGAAAGAAAGCAATTTAAAGGGACATAAGAAATGAGTTGTTTAAGGTAGTGACTCGGGTTCCTTTGTAAATTTTAGCAATTTTGTGATTATTTCATATTCTGAACCCCTGAAATATGATCTTTTTATTAGAGAAAACTGTGAGGTAACATTGTACTGGAAAATGTCTTAAATTTTAGTGAAAACACGGCCTTCTAACCACTGCGCGAGTTATTATTTTCTTTTTGTTTTAACGGTCCGGATTACTGTCAGCGTTATTGTTATACCTTGAGGAGATTATGTAAATTTTTACGCACCATGTTGCGCATGCGCGCACGTCTTCATAAGAGACGCTATCCAACATGGCTGATGACTGCCGGCAGTATAAGCAGTGTAGAAAACGCAAACGGGGGCCGAAGAAGCAAAATGGAAAGCTGATGGACGCGATGTTGTGTGTTGACCGCTACAGCTAACACACAGCATCGTACACAGGGCTAGCGAGAGAGTTGCCGACATCGACGGTTATTTACGAAAAGTGAATAAAAGACTGGCATTTTTGGAAGCGATCGAGTAGCTGAGGTAGGCAGGGATACGACTTGGGCCCAAGAACGCTGAATTTCGACAGTAATTTGGCTTTTTACGTCAAGTCCCAAAATGGATTTGAAGTCAGCGACCCTACGTTCTGGTCGTTGCAGGGTTGTGGTGAGCGAGGCGATTAGCTGTAGCGGAACACATAGCATCGTACGCCGGGCTATAGATTACACTGCCGTCCAAAGAGAATCTATTTAATCTTCACTGGAAAATATGGTTCTATAACAGCAGCCCATATCTTGGACTGTCTTGGACTTAGTTTGTCCATGGATGTAGGAAGCATGGTTTGTCCAATTTGTCAATCCGACACTGTTATGTCGGTCTAGAGCACAGCAACGTACGCGAAACGTCGCTTCACGATCGTTGCCTGTCAATTTCTATCTGTGGTCAAGAGAGTGTCGCTGGGTGTCGCGATATGTCGCCGTTTCAATTTTACAATGAGTGAATCTGTCGAGTATCGCCTCAGTCGTTATTTTAAGTCATGAAGAATCGCTTTTACGTGTAACTGAAGTTGATTTTGGTTTCATACCCGAGGCCATAATAGTACATGTCACAGTGGAAAGCGAAATAGCGCACGAAAACCCGGTCATTTTTTATGGTGAGCAAAAGGACTGCAGCAGATCACATGTGAAAACCACAAAAACAAGTGCGACTTTCCCGCATTCCTTGAACTTCTCAACTACAGAATTTTTTAGAGCATCGAGAGTTGGTCGTCTCATCTCCGAAAGCAAGCAAGCAAGCAAGTGACGTCTTGTACTATAGGCACAAAAATCGGCACTAAAATGAACTGGGCAACCATTTCACACTTGGTACGTGCATAAATTACGGGCTGTGAGACCGGAAGTCGAGCGCTTGCGAGAGAGCGAGCGCGCGCGTCGTCGGCAGAACGCAGACCTGTAAACCATTCGGCTGTATGATTTTTTTAAACTTTTCTCGTCTTGTAACCAGACTCTAACCGTTACCAAACAGTGTACAGTTAATATAATTATAAGCTAGATACGTATTTGACAAACAGATTATGCCCTGAATTATCTTTCTAGTGTTTATCGTGTAAATAGTACCCACCGCTTACGCTGACCAGCCTCACGTTTCTACGCACAATTTTCATCATTTTTAGGCGAACTAATGTTAGGACTTGTCAGAAATTCTCTAACCTGATGCCCAATATTTAACCTAGACCCAGATCGAATAATTTTTTTTGAAACGCACAAAAATCCGACTTTTTTCGGCGATTTTGTGTGAAAAATGGGACGTTTACACAAATCGTCGATTTTCTCAGTTCCGATTTTTGCTATGTATGCGCACCTTCAATGAGTGTAAGTCGGCGACGCGTGGGCGGATTTCCCCGATTCTTCGCATGCTAACACTTCATGAATAGACCTGAAAAACCGTGTCTTAGATTTTTGATAAACCCCCTGAAGTGACGATAACTGACAAACGTGAACAAAAGCCGATAATTTATGCGAAAATCCGACAGTTCACACTTCGAAGGCTCACTGTGCAGAAACAAAAGCGAATTTCAAAAATCCAAAACACGGTTTTTCCCCCTGTATATCCAGCTGTCTAGTGCCGTTAACAGATCACTTAGGGGTGCTGCCAATTCTTACTTATACTCTTTTAAGTGAAAAAATTCAAAATCACATGTTTTTGACTTAAACAAACATACCAATGCATGTTTTGACAACTAAACAAAATTTTTACCTTCTTCAAATATAGACCTATTAGAAAATGTACCACATGTTGGGTGTGAGACCCTGTTTTCTATGTGAAACTTTTGGTTGAAAATATGTGTCAACGAAACTGAGTCACTACCTTAAAGGGACATAAGCTGTAAAATGTGGCAAGTTTTTCAGTATTCTGCTTCTGTATATCAACTACCATGTCAGACCCTAATCCGTTTGTCATGCAGAAAATTTGAGTATTCTTTTTGTCATCACAGCTTGTATGTGTGTAGTGATCATTGTTTATTGTTTACAAATGAATTCTAGTCCGGACTTGAATAAAATTTTCAACAATAACAATGTAGATTATACTCATATAGGTTGTGTTGATATGCTAAATACTTGGCATTAAATTACAGATTAGGGATTCAATGCAGAAAGTGTGGGGAAACCACAAAACAAAAGTTCTGAAAAAATAGCCAAAAGATACAGCTTAAGGAGCTTTAACACACAGAAATTTCTAAAGAACAAGAAAGAGATCAAACGTTCCAGAGAATGCCCCTGGGTCCCTCTAGAACTAATTATGAAAAACTGCTGAACGAGGCCAATATTCAGTCTCATTTTAACAGTATGTATAACAATTTCATGGAGTCTGACTTGTTCTAGTTTGCTGAAAACTAAAGGCATAGGTCTTTTCTGATAGTACACTTCGCGTATTTAAATATAAATGAGCAAGAAGTACATCTTCCCATCTACTTGCAAGAAAATAACAATTTTTTTTTTAACCTTCAAAGACTTCTTTGTGAAGTTTATCCTGATATTCTTGGAACCTCAAAATAAGGCAGTTGCCAGAATAAAATGAGTACAGAGTGTCTTATCCTAGCTGTATTTGTCTTGCTAATGTTTTTAACTATAAATTAAGAAAGGTAAACGTTACATAAATCACCAAAAATACCTTCCATTAAATATGTTTACAACTAGAATTCAATCAAGTAAAGTTGTTTTCATTGTGCTTTTGGGCTGGTTTGATTGTAAATTAGGAGAGATGGCATATAGACATGGTGAAGAATGGAGTTTGACATGTGACACGTATATTGCCGTAGATTTCCAATATAGAGGAGTGGAAAGAGAAGAAATCAATTTCAAACTGGAAAACCACATACCTGTGACACAAACGGTGGCAACAACCAATTCAGTGATGAACTTGGCTGGGGTCCACTTGTTGGTGGCGCTGGTGCCGGTGCTGCATGGCATGTATTGCAAGACACTATGCACGATGGACGCTGACAGCACGACGATGACGACGACGATGATGACGACGACGAAGGCTGTCCGAGTTGCGGGATGCTCAGATGTAAATGACGTCTGGTAGGCATATTGGGCATCTCACGCGACAGGGGCTGCTCTGCGGCACACTGCTGCTGGTTCTGACAGCTGGACACTGCGCAGGATTGTTGGGAGCACTGCTCTTGCTGGGAAGAAGGTAACGCCTCCTGTACATCAGAGTCAGGCTGTATTACAGTGGGTTCCTCTTGTGGTGAGGAAGGTATGGCTTCAACTGATCCTGGCCCACTGCTTTGGTTGGATTCTATGCATCAAACAGAAAAGTAGAAAAATTCAAGTCTTGCAGTCAACAATTAAGGTAGAACACGCCTCGGGCACAGATATTCTGACTCTCAAACATTTACAATATTCTTTTGGCCTACCTTCCGGGGGCTCATTTTAAAGTTTATGAATGAAAAAAGTTTTCAACAGTCTAGTTTTGTGAATCCGAAATTGCATTTTTCCCCTGGTCATAACACAAGGATGGCGGTCATTCTGAATTTCAAACATTGATAAACAATGGGTGCGTTGTTAGTTCTAGTACTACCAAAATTTGCAAGGTGACTCCCAATCCCAGTTTAAGTCTGTCACTATTGATGTACCAACTACCTTTGAGTCCTTCATTTATCTGATAAAATATCTTTGAGATTTCTTTTGTTCGTCTTTTTCAACAGCGTATTATCATGAAGTTATTTTGTTGGGGTAAAAATGTCAAAAATAAATTACAAGAATGATGAAAAAGTGCTTTTTGGGAGAATTAATTTCTAACGCGGAGCAAATGCTGTGTTTGCTGCAGAAACCTGACTGAAAGCAAAGAAAATTCACTGTGCAAATAAGATTTTTTTGCCTTTGATGTGATTCACTTGTCGGACAAATAACCTAAAACCGAAACTCACAAGAGTTCTGAAATTTGAATGCGCGAAGGAAATGTCAAAAGATCTGCTTGTGGGCGTTTTGCTGTGCTAGATCAACCATGGTAAACAGTAAACAAGTGTAGTCATGCACTGAGTAACTTGTACTTCCGCCTTTTTGTCCATGTCAAAAGACTTGGGTTACATCATGGACTCACTGATGTAAACACTGTGTGACAGCTGAAGAATAGGTTTGTAGGGGTATACAGTATAGGTACATTGACATTCTCGTATTTAGATACAAAATAATGAACTTTTGACAAATTTATAACATGTTGGTTGGATAAAAAGAATCTTGGCCATGATTACACCTTAGCTAGGTAAGATGCTTTGGGTGCATTTTGCGGTTTACCTTCATCTGATTGAGTCAGATCAACAAAATCAACCATTCTTGTTCTCCGCCGAGACCTTGTACCCTTGCTTCTGCTGGACTTGGATGAGCCATGTTCCTTCTTCACGTATTTACAGCTACTGTAGTCAAAACAAAACCAACAAGAAAATGTTACTGTGGAAGAAATACCAAAGCAGACAGCATGATAGAACAGTATTTTCCTTAACAGGGTGTCATTTTTGAGGAACCTGAGAATTTGTTTTCATGTGGTCACATCTTTAATAGAATTCAATTGCCATGGTCCCATCTTTCATAGAATGAAATGGGTTGGAATATTCCATCTCTCATAGCATTGAATGGGTTGGATTATTCCATTTAACATTCCTTATCAAAGGGAATGGCCTTTTCAAGTGCTGTGGCCGTACTTGTTCCACCGCCCAGTGCTACAACCCTATTCTTTTCGACAGTGATGATGGATCGCTAAACACAATGCAAAGGACCAAAGGCATGAAGAGGAAAAGGCATGAGTAACATCAATCGGGTTGATGTGACAAATTGTGAAGCGATACTTTACAATTTCAGCAATTGGGATAAGTTGTTCACGTTGACTTACAAATGCACACAGAATACTGGTCGCCAATCAAGGACTAGGAATAGTAAACACTATCTGGTGACACTGAGATACTGTCAAATGATTTATTGACCACTACTTTGACAGATAAAATTGTATTCTATTCCTGCAGATATTTGGAATGACTGTGATATTACACTTTGTAACGTGGATGAAATTCAACATACCTGACACCGTCGAGGTCATCATCACTATCACTGTCATTGTTGTCAATGGCAACAACTTCTACATCACTATCGCTCTCTGAACTTGAGCTGCTCAGTTCAAACTCCATGTCAAAAGACTGCGCAGGTAGGCCATGGCTGGGGCCAGGTAGTGGTTCATCGTCTATGATTTCAACGGCTGAATCGTCCGGTGAGTCACTGGACGTGGATGGCAATATGGAGCCATTCTGCAAGCCACTGGTGGAAGGAGCGCTTTCGCTAGATATGGCTTGCTGACTATTTGGGTCACTGATACTGACGATGTCTATATCCGAATCATCTGTGTCACTACTTTCATCTGACATCAACCAATCGGCTGATGATTCCATTCGCCCATTCATGTCACTGTCTTCCATGATTCCGCTCGTTGATGGCTCAACACTGAGCGCATCGCTGCTTGAAAACGAGGTCTGTTCTCTCTTGACGTGCGGCACAGATGACGATTCTGACGTGCTCAGATGCATGTTGTCTGGGCTGCTTTGTGACAAAGTAACAGGCCGACTAAAAGCAGAGCTTTCACTAACGTTCAGTTCAGTCCTTTCCAAGTCAAAAGTTCTCGGCCTGTGCGGAAACATTGGCATCATAGCCCGCTGCTGCTGTAAGTAGGCACAGGTTGGTCGGAATGCAGTCTTTGACATGCCTAGGCTAGGTCCGTGCGAATTCTCCTCCAGACCGCCAAGCAACGGATCACGGAATCCCATCATTGCCGGTGCAGAAGGAACCGGCATAACATTGTTCTGAGCATGTAAGTTCCTCTCGGCATTAGGCAGACTGAGATCCAACACTTCCTGTGCACTGGACACAACACGGGATATTACGTTGTCAGTCAGTTCAGCTGAGGGAAAGAAGTTACCACGACTTGGCGACGAAGACGAGGCACTCGGAGCTGAAGACGTCTCTGTAGTACTGGACACTGCTACTCTGGGTTCATCCAAACCATTGCTTGCACCATTAGAGGTTTTATCATGTTTACTCTTGTGCTTCTTGGACTTGTTGCCTTCTCTGCCGCGTTTTTCCTTGAACTGGTACTCGGCCACCTTCTCCGCGCATTTTTCAATGCGTGACAGATCGACAGCGTCCTCCATCAGGTGGTCGAACTGCTGGAAGAACTCTTGTCCACTTATGGGAGTGGATTCTTGGGAGTTGGTATCCAAGGAGACAACATCAATCTCGTCTTCCTCACTCTCGTAATTTTCATGGTGATCACCGTTACTAAGTATGCCTGGAGGAAAATGTAAAAAGCATCATGCAAAAACAAGGTAATGATTTAGCAGTCTTTACAGAGAGAGAAACTTGAACAGTAACAATCCTGGGGAGAAGGACTTTATTTACTGACATATATATGTGAGTGTGCATGTAGGTGTGCATGTGTGTGCATGCATATGTGTGTGTATGTGGGTTTTAGTTTACCACCTTACCCTATTCATGTCAAATTCATCAAAATCAGCTAAAAAGCCCCTCATGTAGAAAATGGATGTGTCTTTTATAGGTCTCAAATTTGACTTTCCAGCGCCTTCTTAAAAGCCAATCCAAAAATGTTTGAAGGAATATATGCTTTACTGCTTTTTAACCAACTTGACCAGTCAGTGTTAGTGACAGACGGCATGACTGTGTCAAAAATTTTGAAATGGAAGCTCATACAATCAACTTTTTGTAATAAAATTGTTAAGACATGAGAAACAACAACATATAATTGGCTTACATGTAACCCTTGCCTAAATTTCTGGTACGAGAAATGGCCAAGTTGCAATATGCATCTGTTTCTTCAACACTATTGAACAGAGGCTATTTTGAACAGTGGTGAACACAGTCAATAATGAGAGGTATATTCACCTGTGTTTTCAGACTCATCTTTCTCTTGTTCAGTCAGAATTTCTTCATTGTTGCTGCTTGGGGAATTGCTCTGACAGGACTGTGGTATTGTTTCAGCTGCTGGTGATACAGTGTCCAAACCAGAAAAGACTTCATCGCTCAAACTCGACTCAGCCATCACTGTATGCACACCACTGACCACCACTAACCTAGATACATCAATGATAAAAGATTTCTCTGTTAAAAAGAAGAACTAATTTTCAGAGAGAACAATTCTTTTTACATCACAATTTGCTGGATAAGCACATTTATTTCTTACTCCTAACCAACAATGGTATCAGAACTGCTCACACTTGCAATACAGTAGTGTAACATGATATGGAAAAATACGATTGCATCATATTACTTCTTTTGGAAGCATGATAAAGCTGCTTCTTGGTGTTTGAACACTGATTATAAACTGGATATATGTAAACATATATCAAAGACAACCTTGACGCCCTGCATTTCATGACAATATCTCTCTCCGTACATTTTATGATTTTAAATTTAGAAACTACATGTACCGTACTTTAATGAAAAGACAACATCACAAAGTCTAAACTGTCATCCCGTACAATAGTGACTTAATTGAAATATCTCCATGTGCATATTTACTCTCCATGCACATGAATTTAATTTCTAAATATTTTATATATATCCCCCAGCATGCCAGTAAATCGGTACGTATAACACCACTGACGGATGCATTCATTATACAAATTACAAAAGAATTTGGGTTCCTACATAGCAGCTTTTCATCTAATATAATTGACATAACATTTCAGAGACACACGTAGAGGTAATTCTCTGTCGACACAAGAGTACATTTTCATTTCCTTCTATACGGACAGATCACATATACAGTTACCTAACATGAAAAACGTGTTGAAGTTATTTTAACTACGTCGGTGATTTCTTTTCACCTATATTTGGAGAAATACCAGCAATAACAGAAATACGCTACTAAAATGCTGGCAGGCAAAGTCTACAGTCGCTGAAGTCGTCCACAAAATGAAAACCACAAAATAAACAAGCCTACAATTTGCTTTGAACTGAACTAACATTTACATGTCCCCTGTGTGACCCAAATAAACTTGTGTGCGCGTAGGTTTAGCTCAATATTGCCTTTCTCTTTCAGGAGAGCATCTATTACAGTGAAACATGAGTACAGTGTCTCTGCCTTCACTGTGTATGTGACGCAGGGGGAAAAAATGACGCTATCCGCCTTGGGAACAGAATTTTGATCAGCACATTACTGCGGGTTTTTTATTCGACACTTTCAATGAAAGGGAATGACAAAGCCAAGGCTGCAGGCGTAAAACTTCATTATTTTGTTTTTTTTCCCTTCGACCTTGACCTTCAGAATAATCCTATTACCTGTCAAATTATTTTCAGAGCCTAACACGCAAATGTCCCCATTTTTTATTATTTTGTTGGGAGAAATGAGGGCAGGCGGCGATAACTGACACAGATGCATGTCTGTCTATATGCCTGGGTCAATTCCCCTTTGACATGGGCTAGCTATATATACACATACACTGCATTGTTAACTAACGGGAAGCAAGTTTCCAGCCGTTCCATAAAACCAGCAATCTCATGAACTGCACGTTTCCGAACTAAAAGCATGTAAACAACTTGAGGGGCTTGAACTCTCAAACGTTAACTACACATTTGAACCACAGAACGGAGAAAACCCACTGAGATGGTGGGGATTAAATTTGAATGTTGAAATTTCTGGCAGGCATCCATGTCAAACTGAGATCTGCTGATAAATTACAAACCACAAGGACATCTGTCACAGATTTTATACCATGGATTTACAGCTGAGCTCAAATTGAAATACAATTTATGGTCTTTTTGGAATCCTGGAAATAGGTCAAGGTGGAGATATCATTTATAAATGTACATTGATTAATTAGTATGTCCTTTTTTTTTAGGTAAACCCACAGTTTTTGTCCAAACTGCATGATTCATAGAGCAAAATTAATTTATAAAATGATAGGTTAGGGACTTGGGGAAACTGAACTCACTAAGTCGACTATTAGTATTACCACCGTTCCCAAGATATGAGTGCTCGGACGTCGACTGTGAAAGCTCAGAAACATTTGCTGGTTTATATAGCCCTAGGTGAAATCACTGCATTAGTTGAGGTACTACGTTGTAAATGTGTTTAGGACTTGGGAAGTATACGTGTATGGTGCACATTTTATCATGGTGGCACAGGCTGAGTACGGCTCAGTTTCCCGCCATAGCCTTGCCATACAGTCAATATTGAAAGTCAAAACTTGTATTAACGTGATGCAATAAAGTTTGGTGTATCTTTACAGAATGCCAATGCTTTGGACTCAAATACAATCTTTTTACACTGAATATACATTATCATCTAAAAAACCTCAAAACTCTCAGCTGAAAATTTCGAGATTATATTGTCATGTGAATACATTCTTTGGTATATTTTGTTCCATTCTGAGATCATCAATAAACAAAGTTCCCAAATGGATATAATTATAAAACTTTATGAACAATTCTGTACTATCACTTGATCTGTGCATCCCATAATAATAGACTTTCTTTTCACTGTGTGAACATCTTTTAACAAAATGGGTTTAAAAAGAGAAAAAATCAGTATTTTGATTATTAAACAAAGGTAGTACCTGTATTTATCAACCAAGTCTTATGAGTAGTTCAAAACTGTCACATTTGAACACAACGGTGATGCATTTTCCAATTATTATATTATATCATATTGGTTTATTTCAGACAGTATTTGCCCTTATACATTCCACAAAAAACACTATATTAATTACATTGTTTCATGCTTTTGATTTTGGATGAATAGTTTTCTGTATAAGGTTTTTGACAATGCTGGGATACTGCCCTGTTGATTCTCTGATCAATTTGGCTGATAAAGATTATTATTAAATCAGTATTATCCAATTAGACTAAATTATAGATTTAACACACATTGCGTTTTTCACTTGCCAAAAAGATCTTAAATACTTGCAGTGTGATATTATGATATTCACTTTATGGCAGTGTAACAATAACTTAAAATGAGTGTTGTTGAAGCATGTATTAAAAGTCAATTATAATATGTTATCCATCGCACATACTGAAATTAGTGAACCTCAGAACGTGTATCCTGTAGCCCTTTTTTCGTGTTGATTTTTTCCTAAAATGACTTGTTTCTTTGCCTCGGATGAAGCAAACTCATTCATATTCACCTACGTTTTTGTAATACAATCAATCCTGATACAATGATCAAGCATTAATCTACCTGTGTAATAAACATATCACGAAGCATGGTTAACTGAAACACCAGTCTGATATTTGAATCTTGCGTTTCCTGGAAATGCTGCACTTTTCTAGGGAATGTTGGCCATCTTTTAATAGCATGCATTCCAAGATACATGTACCTTATTGATTTCTGAGAAGTGTTTACGACACCAAATGACGGGTTGACGCTGCAGCAGTAATTTTTTGAGCAACATTTCAAGTTTTGTTCTCCATCGAACGTAAAAACAAAACAGAAGAGGTCCTCATCCACTGTTTATGTAAAAAATAACGCTGGGTAATTTCTGTATAGTTTTCAAATCACTCTTTACATGAACTTGTTTACAACCCAGATCCTTTGTAGTGCAGTACAATTAGAAATAATAAGTTTTTAAACGGGCAGAGGTTGTGAAAAATTGAAATTATACCAGACAAAGTAGTAGGGCAAGAAGAAAAGGTCATACATTAAGATTACAGGAAGATGAGACTGACAAAACTGAAAGACAGAGGTCAAAGGTTACTCAAAGGTCAAAGATTTTGCATTGACTGACTAGATACCCAGCTTTTTGTTTTATTCATTGATAAATGAGAAAAGCAAAATCACAGGAGACATCCGTAAAAGGATTTTTGAAATAGTATGCACAAGACCAATATAATGTCAAAAAGTCTATTCTAATCGGATCATGTATTCCCCAGGGCATGTTGGCGTGCCATGGTACTTTTTATAAATTATTTATAATCTGCTAGGAGTATGCTCATGACAGGGGAAAGTAAACTAATACAAAATCAGCAATTTATGATGTCCGCTTTTTCTGATTCCTATGTCTGTTCAAACTACTGCCCGATTCCTGTTTCACCAACTCAGTAATGCCTAACTCTTGTGTTTTTAACACATGTATTGTTGAATATTTGTGTAGTCTCTATTCATCTCACAGACAGCAACTGTTAGTTCTAGTGTTGGCTCATCCTGGAGTTCTCATCAGTTAATTACATGGTAATGAATTTGACCTTTCGGGTCATCAATCAGATGTCAAAAACAAGCCATTATCAATAATATTCATAAATTACTTTCACTGGTTGATTAATTTTTTAAAGTACCTCTATTAGCAATGTTTACAAATGAATGCAACTTAACCCAATGTGGGCAAACATATCCCTTATCTCATATGTAGTTGGTTATATGGTTGTTGGATTGAAATCTGAGCTCTCGGTGACAACAGCTGTCTGTGTTATACGGCGTACTGGCTTTTATGGTAGCTGAAAAATCAAAATTGGTTGCCTACTAAGCTCAGTTCATACAGCATGTGGATGAATTCAGTGAGGCATGTAATAATCAGAAAGTGTAATTATATTAAATCTGTGAGTCGAGTACGCTAATGCATCATTCTGATTGGACGAGAGCTCATGCTGGCTGTGGTATGGTAATATACCATTGCTTAAACTGGCCCCTCAACTACATGTAGGATTGAAGGGGCAGCCCTAAACAAAGAAAAATTTGATCACAGAAAAAATATGCATTACACAGAAATAAAATAAATATTAAATGGGGATAATTATAAAAGCACCTGAACTCTTCCAGGCCTGACTTTATGGTAACATATTAAAATTACAACTATGTATAGTGGTTTAGGCCTGAAAGGATTAAACTTTTCAAAATTTTCTTGACAACTGCAAAGTCTCATTGGAACATTTGGGATGTGCTTGGCCAAATCAGCAGTGTCACCATCGTCATCTGCTACACATACGATATCACATAGGCTATTACTTGTGCTATGCATCCCTCTTGTTCACACTGCTAAGTCCTGGGTACTGTAATGCCATTCAAAGATGGTCACAAAAATCTGATTAAACTACAGAGAGACACACATTTTGATATTGTAATATAACCGTAATGATCTCCTCCACAAGCAGGTATAGATAGGGTTTGGACACAATTCACTTATTTAATACATGTTGCACTTGCCTAGTGGCTTGGGCCATATGTTGCTTACTGTATATAATCTTATGCATGCCTACCTGCAGTAGAGGTTACTGCTTGAATTTGCCTGTCAAATTACATGGTCATATTCAACAGAAAATATCTCATTTTAAACGTAACAAGACTATTGCAATGCACAATGACTGTTCACTTCAGAGCTCAGCAAAAATACATTGGGGAGTGGCTGGTCATCTCTTTTAAACAAAAAACACCTTCCTGGTGAGATCGTGATGTGGTTTCAACACATCAACAATGGTTACATTACAGTTGAAAGTAAACCATGAAGTACACAGAGCGCGTTTGATAGACGTATCTGTATGAATTGTTGAATGTTTATTGCGCAACTTTGCTAAATCTGCAGGAGAGTGCCTGTGGTAATATTGGATTTGCATTCAAAATTCTATGAAAATATGTTATTCACATCAACACGGAGCGGGCGCTAAATCTACAAAACGTCAGCCTTTTCAATTTTATGACAGCCACTGTTTTATTTCTGCATTTCTTATTTAGTGCACTTCGCATATATTCAGCTTCTTAGTTCTGGGAAAGATATCTTATTCATCTTGTCAAGATGTCTTATTCAACTAAATTCCAGTACAGGAATCTATCAGTAATCAGCCTATTGAAAGAATTCATTCTAACCTGATAAAAATTTCACCCTTAAATTCCATCAACCAGTGATGAAAAAGTATTCATCAGTAACAGTGCTACTTACATTCTACGCTTCTCAAACATATAAACATATGTTTTACATGTGTTTTGGTAAAACAAAAACTGCCTGCATACATTTTTCACTGAAGCGTTTATTGCTATATTCATGTAGACTGATATATAATGCAACTGAATAAATCAATGCGATTTTCAACAACCCACCAAACCAGCTTCTGAGAAATGTTAATGTTATTATTCAAACTGTAAAATAACTGTACAGTACATGAAGATATGTTTGACATATACACATAGAAACATTTCTTTCCCGGAATGATCTGAACCGATTCAACACTGCCTATACTACCAGCCTTTCTAGAAAGGTACACAACATTACAACATAGAAATTAAATGAAAATAATATACATATGTACAAGTGTCACACGCATAGGTATATTAATTTTACTGAAGAGACAATACATGCTTCAAATGGGTGCTATTTCAAACTAAATGATGTATGTTGTTTCAACAAACTTTGTTACCGCAACTGAAAAAAGTGACAATAAAGTGATAAATGACATACACACGTTTTAATAGCTATGCTCTTGTCACCTCCCCCCCCCCCCCCCAAAAAAAAAGTAAATAAAACTAAGGGTAATTACACCAGGTACAAATAAATGAGATTTTACAACTCCACAACTGTGTACATCCATGTAAATGTACAGCTCTTTGTGTACTTCATGCTCCAAAGTGTCCAATGCTGAAATTGAACCAGTGGTTGCACTCCTAATACCATAATACGTCATAGACTGTTTGTTCGTGGTTCTCTACAAAGCTCGGATATTTGAAAACACAATTTTTTTTCCCCTTACTGTGACTACAGTATTTCAAAATGAAATCCTCACATTTCACTGTTTTCAGATTATGGGTTAGAGTGTTTTCTCCACAATTCACCATGCAAATCCCCACTCATCTTATCAAAATCCCCCTTCAAATAATCACAGACGCACGACATGTCATCCTCTGACAATGAGGTTTTGAGATTTTGATTTATACAGATTACTTATAGTAGCATTCCACATCATGATCACTGTTTCTATGATGTAACATCATACAGTTGATATAATCCACTATCTGTAAGGCACAGTAAAGTGATACAAGCTTCCCATCTGCAGAATAAGGATATGCTAAAGCTGAAAGACTGCCAATCAGAATTTGTCTGTGGACTACAAAACTGTGTTTGAACTGGAATGAAAAAACTGTGAATGATTTATGTTGACTTTTAATTTATTCAACATTTACTGGATGGATAAAAAGGAAGAAGAGTCTTCTGTTTGATATTTGATAAATGCTATAACTTTAATTTGTGAATACCTTGAAAAAATCTTTATTTGCAAAACTTAAATTTGTATAATTTACCATATTCCCCCTCAATCAGATCCCTAACCCCCAACTCCCCTCCAAGCAGAGAGTAACATTCCCCCCTTGAGAAAGAAACATGGAGAAAACACGATGGGTTTTGTTTCATTATCCAGAAGTACAGTACAAACTGACAGATATACTTACCCAATGGTAAAAGGAGCCCTCTATCATTTTGTTTTCTTTTCATGATTGACTGATATTAAAATTGCAGGAATGCCAAATTGTAAATTCGATTCAGTAAAATGGTAACTACATTATTCAGTACCTTCTCATAAATACAGAATGATCTCATGCTTGCAAAATCTCTTCAAAAAAGCTCACAAAGCATCGGACTATGTTTTTTGACCACATTTGGATTTCCTTTTGTCTCAAACAATTCCTTTGGGCGGTGGTCTGGATTACTTAGACATCACGAACGTCACTAAAATTAATGCGGCATTGACAACGAAGCAAATTATGTCACAACAAAAATTCTTGTCCAATGGTGATTCTATTGAAAATGGTAAAACAAGCCCCTCTTCTCTGACTATTACAATCTTATGAGATGAATAAATGAACTACATGACTAATACCCATTCCAAGTATATCATAGACGTCTTAAACTTTTCATTTGTGTGTTCATAACTGCAAATAACAAGCCACAGCCCTGAAATAACATTCCCACTATAAGCCTACCATGAAGGGGAATATGGCTTTATTATTAGACACATTGTTATTTGCAACCTTTATATAGGGTAAAATCATGATGATCGGGATGTATTTCAAAGTACATTTAATCTGGAGTGATCTATGCTAATGGCAGCCATAATGGCTAGATACTGATCATTCTAAAGTCTCTTTAAGCATTTTTACTATTTTGCTGTTGTGGTTGAAAGACACAGAATATTCAGTAAGAACTAGAAAGGCTTACTGTGATTTCTAAAATCTTGCACAAGAGACAGGTCTTGGTGGTGGTGGTGGTGGTGATCTTGGTGATTTCTGTAATTCTTGATTGAGCTTAAACAGCTGAATTCTTGCGTCAGACTTTCATACCTAGAATTCAAAGGTGAAGTGGTACAGAAAGTCAACAATTGCTACGGTAATGACATTCAATATCCTGATTCCTTGCTACTTTGGTCTGGCCACTTTCTACTCACCTACGTAAAGTTCTGAATAAGCATCTGTTTTTCCAAGCAAATGGTCCTATTTTGGGGAGTGAAATTCCACATCAAAACCATGCAAAAATCTTAGGCAAATTTAAATTGCTTTTTTGAACATCTGTAGGAATGTTCTTGAGTTAAAGCAGAGATGGATACGGGAAGGCTAACATATCAACATGGAGTAAAGGCATTAATTTCCAAAGGGATTAAACTTTCACTTTTTGGATGTTTTAGAAAGTTTATTTGACATTCAAAGTCGCTTATTTGCTAGTAAAGCAATCATATTTAATTAATATACTCTATTGCCATTTAATATTTTCACATGGATTTAAATTCTATGGATTTTATCACCTAGCAAAGATGGGAAACTTCAAGAGAATAATTCACAGTTTTTCAGTAGGTGTATTTGCTATGCGTTAGTGGGGACAATAAATCTTTTCCTACAAATCTTTACATGTTGTAGTGGGCGGGCTGTATTCATCAGACTAGGCAAAAACAAGGCAAGAAAGCAGAGTTCATTATCATGACTAGATGATTTCACTGGTGACAGAACACTGTTGCAGCAACTTCATTACATAATGCACAATACATCATAATTTGTACAAACTGTTGATCTTTGTATGACAAACTCTGACAGCTATAGTATTAGTCTGACCATATGGCTTCAGTGATGCTGATTAAAATGATCAAAACTGAGGAAAATTCTAATATTGCTCTATGCATATGTGTCAGACAGAATAAGTATACTATGGTTGAGTTTTTTAGGTAAAAAATTTGAAACTTCATCCACATGAACAAAAAAAAATTAGGGTATGAATCCATCAGCCTATATAATCTGTAATACTGTCCACTTGACTTGGCATTTGGCAATAATTAGTATAACATACAACAGGCAAAAATCCAGCTGGCAAAAATTCATTTTAAATAAAAACAAATTAAGTCTGTTTTTAATCCCTATACCCAGTAAGTTGACCCTCATGATATGATGCCGAGTGCAGCTATAAAAATCTGGCAAATATCACATGATAGCGATGTTGTATGACAAGAGTTGGCAACCCACAGTATGATGTAATAGATGAACAGGAAAAAAGTTTCATAGCCAAAACAGTTAAATTGCACATCATTACTGAGAGATTATAGAAGCCCGCTATAATTTCTACCACAGTCAAATTGTAGTGATCAAAACCTTGATGCAGGGAAAGCATTGATTTGAGAATGAAGATCGAATTAAACAATTACTTTTTTTTGACTTGTACTTTTTGTGCAATATATATCTGGATCAGGTACATGTCAATACTTTAAAATGTATATCTACATTTACTGTATGAATCATACGAACATATGGGAAGTCTCTTTCAAAAATATTACAATTACAGAAATCGAAATGAAACAATTGATACCCTAAAACATTACTGAATTATTGCACATTTGTTTACAGTTTCGAAATATCATAATTAATATTATTTCCGGTAGCAATGTTAGTCTTAAACCATCAACTGTCGAAAAAATTGTGGGTCGCAATATTCATATAATTTGGACATTGCTACGCCAACAACAATTTCCATCCGATCCTAACGACGTCGTTGTTTTGGACTTGACTTTATCCATGGCGAACCGATTCAATGGCGAAGCAGGAAGTACTGCCATACCATTATCATATCGATTTTGGGACTGCACAGTCCATCAACACGCTAAAAAAACACCGAGGGGAGGTATTAACTTTCGCAAAAGCCAAGATACAATAATGTTATCGACCTGAGAAAGATAATGTGAATATTGTACACCACAGAATAAGTCCGTCAGCGAACATGATACCCCGAATTGGGATTTTTCTCTCTAACCTCCATGGCGAGACACGTACATGTAGATGGCTTGTGACGACGACGTTCTCAACAAAACATCACCGACATCTTTCATAAACACTCGGAAAATTACATAAATTGGGAGTTTCTTAGATACTCACCAGTATTATGAACTAGTGTAGACCTAATAAGACCTAGTTTAGGCGTACACACGCCATTAAAGCTGATAATTTCGCTTGCAGACAGCTCAACCTTAGAGGCGTGAACGGTAAAAATTTTCAGCAATGGAGAAAAAAGAAGGGCAAAACATTTTCACTCGAAATCCAACTCTCGTCTTTTGCGAGACTGACGAGAAACTACAGACCTATTTACCTTACCAAAGGTCATCACTTATGGCGTTTAATATGGAAAAGAGGTTTAATATTAGCTCTGTCAAAAACGAACAAAATGGGCGAAATTTAACACAACTCGTGAACAAAACACTATGCTTAACTGTTTAACCTAAGTTTTCATTTTTACATGAGACAATCTATGTAAATTTCTTAGATGCCGATTTGAGGGTCAGCAGATCATGACTAGAGCCCTTTAAGTTAATAATAAAAGGGAACGACAAATATTGACTGGTTGTTTAAACTTCAGTTAAGTTGTCATTTATTTACTGCTCATCAAATTTCAAGATAAAATATTTATAAACTCATTACTGATTCATAAAATGAAAAACGTCGGGATTTCCAAGTTAGTGTGTTTTTACCAAGTTCTTTTTTCTGCTACTTAGGGAGTATTGATCATAACGCATGAGAAGGTGACACGACATCGATAACTCACCACGTCTAGAGGCTTCACACGGCAAAGACAAGAGAAACCTTC
This sequence comes from Ptychodera flava, assembly GCF_041260155.1. NCBI lineage: Eukaryota > Metazoa > Hemichordata > Enteropneusta > Ptychoderidae > Ptychodera > Ptychodera flava. Next base: position 11,348,399 of record NC_091945.1, on the reverse strand, counting down.
TTCCTGAATTGAGGAAAATGGTTGAATGGAAAGATAAAGAATCATTCTTCGAACAGGGCTTCGACAACAGAGTGTTTATAATCCCGGCTATCATAATCATTCTCATCATAGGTAAGGGCAAAACAAGCTTCCGTATTTCGCCGGTACATATGTTTTTCTTCGAACACTCACGATTAATTTGAGAAAAAGAAACATATGCGAACTTCTTTTACTTCACAATCGGTTTCTAGATCTTCTCTGGTTTAAAACAACGCTTGCTGCCCAGTCTTTTTATATATTAGTGATTTATTTACAGTTCAATACCAAGCATGATTTCTTTCAACTTGATCTTAAATCTCCAAACGAACAAATCCATATTAATTTAATTTTATTACATATCGCAATACCTATTTTTAGGTTTCTCTACGTTTTAAAGTGTTGTCCAAACAAAGATCGTGACATGATATTGCATGTTGAAAAAATACTGCAGAAGAATCGTTCAGCATTGAAATGTAGCAACTAATAAATTAATACAATACTGTTTGAATTTTAGGATATGCATATTGACATGAGAGTATAACAAAGTTACACCAGAATGAATTTTATTTTAAAAGCCTGAAAGAAAAGATCATGCCTTAAACCCTATAATTGTCAAGAAAAATAACTTTTTGCATAGATTTGATTATCCTAGATTAGTAACATTGATTCTGGAACTTTCCATGAGTATTTTCTGCTAGTATGGAAGCCAGAAAAAATAATTTGCTTTAAAAAGTGATTCCATAAGAGCTGATGCTTTTTTGACGATTTGTTGGTGATGAATTTGTCATGGAAGAGTCTGATTATGTTTCATTGTTTGACTTTCAAACAGCGTTTGCTGCGTACAAATTGTACTCAAGTGTAACAAGCAGAGAGAGAGCAAGGAAAGAGAAAGCACAGAAGAAAAAAGAAAGAAAGGACCAGAAGAAAAAGAAGTAAAAAAAAACACTCAAGTAATCATATTTGAATGTGTCATGAAGGGGACAAATTGCCAATACAGACTGCAATCATTGGAGGAAACTTTTCAACACAATGAAAAAAAAATCGATAGGCTGATGATAGTATGGAATAGTGAAGAAGCAGTGTAAATGACTGAGATGGTGGAAATTGCATCACCCTGTGGGGGACTATGAAATGACTTGCAAAATGAGGTGAAGAAGAATTACTTGAATAGGATCGCCAATCGTCACTGTGGGGAAAACGTGTACTGACACCAACAGCTCGCTAGTAGAATTGCAGTTCATACCGTCAACATGGCTAATCAGTGTGTGTGTGTGTGTCATGTCACCTTGGTGCTGTAGAACACATTGAACACAGTTTGCAGGGTCCACATCTGTTTTGAAAGAAGTCTATGACGTCTTGTTCCACTGAAATACTTTTGTTTTTATTTTAAACCAGCATAACGATTCAATGCAAAAAGAAATATGAAAGCTATCAGAAAATAAATTGCCTATTGATTATAGAAAGCAGAATCTATTTTATATCAGTGTAGTATCTAGTAGAGATGGTTAGGCAGGCAAAACAGCACATTTTGAAATTAGACTGTTCACCACCTTTAGGTCATGCACTTTGTGTCAAACTGTGAAGAACAATGGGATTGTTCCAAAATTGGCAGGAAATAGGTGAGATTGCTAAAGCATTGTGCCGGATTTGGCAGAGCAACTTCTATCAACATGTTTGTCCAAACTGTTGAGTGTGACCATGTTTAGTGATCTTCAATTTGACAGATTTTGAGTTGTCACACCTGCTGGATAGACCTTTGAATTACCTTACAATACAGCGGTGATGCAATTCAGGCTCGCTTTCACAGAAGTTTGCTTCCCGAAGGCCAGCAAAAACTGGATCCTCTTTTCAGTAGATTTGCAGTGGTTTTCTTATGAACACTTCCATGATCCAACCAAGAAGCCACCATGATCACCATTTATCCTGGGGGAAAATTATTAGTGGTTCTAAAATTTTAGAAATGTTGTACCAGGGGTTAGCAAAGTCACTCTGTATATTCAGTGGGCACTTGATCAGAATCAGTAACAACCCAAGCAGTCCTGTAGTCAACATACAGTTTCTTATACCTTCATACACTCACTGTTGTATTATACAATGGTTTGTTTGATTAGTCTAATAGCAAACATAACTGGTCAGAGTAAAAAAATCTTTCCCCCACCCCCTGACATCAGAATACTTGATTTTCCCTCCCCTGTAATGAGAATGGAACAATCTGCCATCCCAGTCCTTCCAACATAGTTGGAGGGACTGTGGCCATCCTTACTCTTCCATTAGTGGGACGTGATTTTCTGAGATCTTCCTACGCATGATCATGTTTGAATTTATGTGTATGTACATATTTTTATCGTCAACAGCTTTTGATGCTGCCATTGGTAAATCTGTTTTTAAATTATGAACATGAATTTCTTTCCGCATCAGGCAGTAATTTCAACAGCAATTTCACTTTCTTGATCTTTCAAGGTCGGTGTTCAGTAAGTTTCATACAAAGTTTGTATACTTTTCTTTTACTTTCAAACTTGTCAGCAAACGAAACAATGTTAAGTTCTAGGATTATTTGTGAAAGACAAAACCAATAGTCCTGAAGCCTCAAATGAAAGAACCTGGAAGACAATTTCACTTCTGTATTTTCTTGACATAGCAAATTTTGGATTTTAATGTGTAGCGGCTGGGAAGGTCATACCTGATTGGTTGATTTTAATTATTTACAGCAACTTAGGGAGTCTGAAACAGGCTATTGTGAAGCCTATTGGCTGTTTGGAAATGATTCAATGATGACAATGATATTAAAACCAACCAATAAGCTACAATCTTCCAAGAAGCTGCATATCAGTACTACCCCATGGCACTTGAAGATCCAACAACATCCCCCATCCAACAGTACACAAATCCAGCCACTCTGTTGAAACCAATGTGGACTGTACCACACTTATAGGGATGAGAGGGTTAAGTTCTGTTTGTCAACGCATTCCATGTCTGAAATATTGTCCACATGTCTAGAAAATGTCCCCTCTGTCCAATTCCATTGCCTGTAGATAGCAGTAATTTTCACAATGTCCTCATAAGTCGTCTAGTCAATGTGCCTTCACTAGTCCATCTTGATGTGACAATCACTCGACAGTAAAAACATATCTTCTCATACTATAGTTATATACAAATTCTAGTTCTTACAGAATTCAAAATCTGTATTCCTGGTTATTCGGACCTACTTTTCAAGGGGGTACTGACCTCCTCAGATTTACATGTTATGTCGTTCTTGATTACTGTGGTTGACATTGAGCACGTTCCAAAGTTAAAAAGTTAGATATTAACTTACAAAATTGTTAGAGCTGGTAGTTAAGTATAAAGGATAACTGAACAACGGGTTTCTTCAATTTTTCTGTATGATTGTCAATAATAATTAAGTATAATTATCGATGTACGTGTATTTCACAAGATGTTCGCGTTCAATGGTCTCTTTCATTTACGAATGATTGCATTTTCACATGTTTTAAGTAGAATGTAAACTTACAAAATTACTTTTGACAGTTGTTGTTGCGCTTTTCCAGTACACCAGCTGACAGAGTTGTGTTATCCTACAATTGAGTTGCAAAGGTTCTCCCAGAAGGGCTGTTGTATACTGTAGATCAGCAGTGTTGTAACAGTAGTGCTGATTGGTCAGCCGAAAACTGCCTTGTTCTAACATTACATTGATATTGTGCAGGCACGTTGAGCTCAGACCATCCAGTCTGATCAACACTCATACAGAAAAATTGAAAAAGACAGAAGCATGAACTTGTAAAACAATGAAGTGAGCAGTGTTTTAGGAAATTTTGGTAGAAATACGTACTGTGTGTAAATGATCTAGGATCTGTTGTACAAGTGGCATCGTCTGTTGTTCAACTTTATGATTTCATCAAAGAGTCTGGCAGATTACATTTGCTGGATGTACTGGCCTCAATGGAAATTCTTGTGATGTCATGTGAGTGGAGATCAAGAAAAAATGTTGGATTAAATAAAACCAATATGCAGAATAGGACGAGGTCATGCTGTATGAACAAATGTCATCAATGTTATCTAATGTCACCAGTCTGGAGATATACCTGTACTATATTAACCCTTTGAGTGCTGTAATTTTTCCCACCGACATTTTAGTGCAACATTTTACCAATTTTTATGAATTTTTCTGTAATTTTTTGGATAATTTTGGACCAAAAGGATATCAAATTTCATTGGCTAAAGTTTTTAATCAAAATTTTGTCAAACTCTGAAAAAAATTGACTTTGGTATATTTCATAAGGGCGACAAAAATTGACTTTGGCGCTCAAAGGCTTAAGTAGTTCATTGCATATATCAAAATACATTTTTCTGTGCAGACATCATTCTGTAGAGTAATCTGGGTGCAAAAGTTAGCTGCAAAGAAGATTGCTTCACTTATGCTTTTCACGAAACGTAGAACACCACATCGGATTGGTGAAATTCTTTTTGTTTCACTTAATCAGGGTAATGTGTACCTCAAAATAAAAATAGCTTGAATTTGTGCTCAGACTTTCCTCAGGAATCTTAAAACCATTTTCTTTTGTAATCATGAACAAAGAAATCAGGGGTCATCATGAAAAAGTTTAGAGAAACAAAATCATCCAAGTTTAACCGGGAGTTGAGATTGAAAATAGAATTATTTTATGTTAATTCCATGGGGAATTATTTGGTGTTAACTCTTTGAGTAAGACATAAAGTTTCACTTCAAACATGGCAGTAAAAACTTCATTTACACCACCAACTATGAGTACATACAAGCAGTAGCCCCTCATCTCAGCATTTCCATTTCAATGAGCTGGTGTAACTGATAACTGTGATATGCTGACCTGTCATATGATATCCTATGATATCATATCAGATTGGATAGTCTGGCCAAAGACATATCTTACCTGTAGTCCGAACTTTGGAACTTGCTCGTGTGCACCAGACAGTCCTTTTTTCTCACCTGAAAGATTAATTCTATTTTCCAGTGCTTGCAACATTCTACAGTGATGATACATTTTGATTTGTAAATTTTTTTTTCAGGCCTGAAGTTTCAAGTCTGACTGGTGTAACTGTACTGTCTGTATCAGATTGCAAAATAAAATTTTTATCAACGGAAAGCAAATTGCTCGTCTCTGGACTGTTTGATGTGTGTCATTCTGATGTGACTATTCTCTAAGGTCACACAGATTTTAACCCATTTCCTGCCATGTCCATATTTCACCATCTTTTCAAGTAGTGAAGCACAGTATGTCCCATTTGGTGCATTTTAACAAAAAATTAATACTTTGAAGGCCCCTGAAATCACAGATATTGTAAACATGATTTTGGACAAAAGGTGTTGGAACAGACCAAGCCAAATGGGTGGAAATACGTATGGTTTTGGCTCAATACCGCTTTTCAATGAGTTGGCTGATGGGGTACTGTCTGGCAGGTTAAAGGTTTAATGTTAATAGTACAAGACATTTGATCACAAAGTTGTAAAGCACTGTTATGTATTTTGACGGTCATTAGAATTGAAGTAATAATTGTTATTCAGATCAGGAGAGCCAGTAATACGTCTGCTATTCAGTAGCGATTATAACTGTTTCTTGAATGCAAAAAAGGAAAAAAATGTTGAAAAGGAGTAATCACATTTAACTTCCTCACTGTTTTTTGTGGCACCTTGTAGACTTACAAATTTAAGAAATCAAAGAATTTGAACTTGATTCCATCCCTGTTTTAGGTGATAACACTATTATTTTATGATAACTGAATTGTATGGTTTTTGTTATGAAATCACCTTCACACTTTTACACATGTTTGTATCTGTTTTTATACAGGTAGACACATACAGTTTTCTGATTGTATGTTTTTACAACATCGGTTAGTGTTTGAGAAATGCCAGAATTGACCGAAATGGGAAAATAATCATCAAGAGATAATGTCATGATTAGTTAAAAGTGTAGGAACTGTATCAAATGCCATGTCATGGGTCAAAGTTCACCCCCATATGGCAAAGAATGCCCGATGTGCATCCACCATAAAAATGACCCTTTCTCCACAATTACTGGTATGATCATAAATCTTCTTCTGCATTGTTTGAAGCTAGTTAGCAACTGACAGGAAATTTCAGCCCCACAGGTTAGATCTGCCTGCTACCTCCAGGGATCAAGAGGGACAAAATGATGATGGGGTTGAAGTCAGACATTGAGACGTCTGCCGGCACCACAATGACAAGAGATACCAAGGACCAATTAGTGAGCAGCAGAGGAGGGATCGTATCACAGCAGTACGTACCTGGTATACTGCCTGTGTGGACTTCAATTGAAGTTTTTGGGATAAACGGAGTTTTCACTATCTTGATATCGTGAAAATCAATCATTTTTTCCCTTTGAGCAACACGGGGATAGCAGCCATTTTGGATGTCAAATATATTTAAATATTTAGATAGTTCAATTGTTTCTCTGGTACCGAAATTTGCATGGTGACCTTGAATTTTATTCTTGATTTTGAAATGGCATGCTCAAAAGTTTCTGTGAGGACAGCTTTAGCAAAAGTTTAAAACTTTCAGTTTTGAGGCATCATATGTATTACCTTAAATACCTTGTTTTACAAAACAGTCAGTACACTGACTTAATTTTTCTCTTGTGCACAAATGAAAGAAGTTTTTACCCAGTTGAAGAGTTCCTGCACTGTCATTCAGTGATTTGTACATAATAGTTTATCAATTCAACCTTTACTCAAAGAGCTCTAATACTTGTTTTCAAGTGTAAAATCAATTCTGGGATTACCAGAGTTGTCAGACAGATAAATCCACAGCAAGTACTGCTTCACACAGATAATGTTAATTCTCAAACCATGGTTACCACAAGAGAAGCACCATTCGCAATATCTATTTTTTAGCCATAGGTCAAGTAGAAGTTTATTCAATTCCCTCAAAGCCATACAGCTCAGCTGCTCTAGCTCGGGGATTGACCATTAGATCTGAGGAAGGAAGTGCATGATCAGGATTGACACAAACAAGCAAGTCTTTTTTATGTCTGTATAATTACAAAATCTGACATTTTTTTTCAGATTTTGCACGGCAGGCATGCTATTTTTTTCACATTTGATTATTTTGCACTGGATGTTAATACTTTTCTTTCAAAAATAAGCACAGCTGCAAGTGTTCGTTGCGCTATTTTGCTCTAAAGATTTTTCCAAATTTTTGACCATCCATGCCGGCCTCCCATGACCTATATAATAGTTTGCCTCCCTAGCGTAAACCCCAAAAGACACTGGTAAGTCATGCCTCAGGAGTTCTATGATAATGCAAATCCTGTGGAATGTCAGGTTAACTACCGGTAGGTCAGACACTGACCTACAAAGCTATGATTAATTGATTGATTGATTGACAAACATATCAGAAATATATATACTGAGAATCTAGGAACTTGTAGTTGTCACTCTACAGGCTGTTTCATGCGCTAAGCAATCATCAGGAGTGAAGGTTTGCTGGGAATTGAACTGTTTATATTGTGTTGCAGGTGCAACAGGTGCATATATATATCAAATATATATATATATATATATTTACACACACATGATAATTACTGTGATGTAATAGAGATGAAAGAGCTTTCAAAGGTTGACCAGTGATGTAGATCATCACAGACCAGTAGACGGAGTTCTATCTGCCAGCGCCAAGAAGTGACTTGTAGATAAACTAGACAAAAAGCTGAGACTTGGTCTACAAATCTGCATTGCAGATCTACTGAAGGTCAGATTGCACACTGTCTGCAGAACCTTTGTCTGATAAATATGGTGCAATTTCTGAGGTATGCCGATGGGTTTGGAATATTTCCACACAGCAACTACCTGTATTATGCACTGAGATATTTACACTTACCCGCATTGGTCTACTTCACAGAAGATTTCCCAAGAAGTAGGTGATACACACTTTGTGACTCATATCTGTTGCAGAAGTGGATTTTTATGCCGTTAAGCTTTGACAGACAAAAAGGACAGAAATCTCAGCCTATACAAATGCGGCAGATCGTCCATGTAGCTGACACGAACACGAAGTGTCTGATACCGGCTACCGAAAACTATGAAAAATAGTAAAGAATGAGCTACAAAATCACTATCAATTTTAAGTTGCAGGTTGAATAAGTCTGTGCCTTTGTATAAAATACTATAAAAATAGTAGAAAGTGAGCAACCAGCTGAAAGTTAGTCCAGGAGACACTAACCGCATATCATTTGCATCTCATTGTCGGCTACATGGACTGTGTGCCACAAATGCTGGTAATGAATTCAAAGAGTCTTTATAGAAGTGGAACAGTTTAGCCTGAGAGGGAATAAATTACACCTGGGCCTATCAAAATTTATTTTGAAGAGGCAGGCAGTTCCTTATACAGCATAGCGAGATCTATCATGACTTATTTTTTACGTTTTTATTACGTACAACGCATTACACTAAAAACAGTATGCTGCCCTCTCAATGATTTTGCCATATAGTAGCTTAACTGTAATACCGGTAACATCATTCTTGTGAGCCAGAGCAATAATTTCCGCTCCGCTGACCTACGCAAAATTAACGGGTAGCGCTAAGCTGTTGCCGTAAAAAGGCGCGTGGTTTACGACGATGTAATAACATGTGTTAAACTCATATACCCATGCTTTGTTCTTCTCACACTTTGATCAAAGCCCACATGAAAATAATGCCTTTACAGACTCACTTTCTTGCCATAGTGACACTAGTACAAATTTTCATTGATGTTCAATGGTGATTTCCACAGATACCTGCCAAAATGTGATTTCAAAAAGAAGTTACTATGGAAGATATATGGCAGACAAAATAGGAAGATCTTTCAGCGCTGCTGTGTATTGAACCATAAGCGACTGTGTTTTCAATGCTACTGTCGATCATTTTGCACACAGTGACAAAGAACTGAGTAAAATCACTTTCTCTTGTGCACACAGTGAGGAATTTGCCCCACAAGGCAAAAAATATCAAACATGTTGAATATTTTGCTCAATGAAATGGATTGAGAGGAATAAAACACGAAAAATCGCCCGCACACGAGAGTAAAATGGGTGAGCAAACAGCCTTGAATGAAATTTTGCTCAGCTAATTTCTCTCATGTGCGGCAGGCTTTATGAAACATTGCCAAGCGTCGAACCGTTATCATTTACAAACAATTAATATTATCAAATCTGGATGGGTAGGAACAAATTGGGCACACTGCAATATAGCAAAATATAGAAATGTCATAATATACCACATTTTGAAAGAACAATCAGAGGAACAAGGATGAATTTTTCACCAATTTTGTTTTGTTTGTCAATTCAAGTTCTTATTCTACTCTGCAAAGCATCTTGACACACCCAATATTTAGCATGTCAACACAATGTCATATATATATATATATATATATATATATATATATATATATATATATAATATATATATATATATATATATAAAATGCACTCTTATAGTTCACAATATAATTCTAGTCCAGACCAGTATTCACTTGTCAACAATAACAATGAAGTTTTCACATGTACAGACTGTGTTGACAAGCTGAATTCTTTGAATACAAGAAGCAGTAGTTGACAATAAAAACTAAAAAACAAAAATTGTGAAAATATATCATCAAAAGTTACAGCTACAGACCCTTCAAACATGAACATGATGACATTTCCACAGGAAACAAATTACCAATAGATAAAACTCGTTTTTTCATTTTAACATCATCACACAAGAGCGCAGGTTGTACACTAAGTATTTTCTACTTCGATAGCAGATGATCAAAGTTTGAAATTGAAAGATGTAAACTTTTGCTCAAATTATCCTTCAGGAAACTTTCAGCCATTGCCTTTCCAAATGAAGAATAAAAATCTTGGGTCACCGCGCAAAATTTGGTTCCAGAGAAACTAATAACCCTACATTTACCAACACTTGAAATTCAAAATGGCCGCCATCCCTGAGTTAGCTCTATGGGGAAAAATACAATTTTCGATTTTCACAAAAAATATGCTGGTGAAAACTTTCTTTACTCTGTAAAAACTTAAAATGAGCCTCCTTGATCGTAGGCAAAAAGAATATTGTAAAAATTTAATAAATATCCAAATATCTGTCCTTGAAGTGCATTCTGCCTGACATTATGATCATAAAAACTTTTAAAGACTCACACACAAAAAATCCAAGCAAACAAAAAAAATCACGCAAACATAAAAACTGCCAAACTAGATTTATTTCAATACATTTTATTGCATTCAAAAAAATTCACAATCTGACTTGCATTGTGTGTTGCAAAAAAAATAAAAGTGTTTCAACAACAGTAACACTACAACATAGGTAAGTAAGATACTCGAGATTATTAAAGTAAAATAAATATTGAAACTGCAAAGAGCTGTGAAGTGGTCCCTAGACAGGATGTGACAGTAGATTGCATTGTGTGTTGCTGTACATTGAAGGCTGTAAGAATGAATAAATAAGTTACATTAGACTGAAAGTTACATTTCATGACCTTGTTCAAGTTCATTGCATTATGGGGATGTCGTTGTACAGACTATATTTCGATAAAAATGAGGTATTGTCATCAGGATAAACTTTAAGCTCAATAGCTACCATGTTCCCTTCTTAAAATTGAACATTTCTGCAGTCAATAACTGGGTTAAAATAGCGGCAACATATGAAGGCTAACTGCTGTATATGCGTAATTTAAGCACATAAATATTCTTAATTTGCATAATCTATGAATACTAATTCATACATTTGGAATAGACAAATACATTACTTAGGAAAAATGAGCATTATATGCTGAGAGCGTACCTATATCTGAATGTCTATGTACGAATTCAGAGCAAATAAGGAACATAAAATGCGTTCATATTGAGTATAAGTGCATTCAAATCTACACATTGGTCTATCATTCTGAATTATCCAACCTCTGACAATGTAGCACCTTATTGGTCAACCTCTAAATTGGTAACATCTGATTGGTCAACCTCTAAATTGCTAAAATTCTGATTGGTCAACCTCGAAATTGGTAACATCTGATTGGTTACATTCACACCAATGAAACAGGTGTCCAGAAGAGCCTCAGCCTCAAAAGTCACTATCTGTGAGTAATTTTTTGACCAAAAACTTCTACAGAGATATCCAAGTATAAAGAGGGATAGTGTGTATGTTGGTCTGACAATCAGAAAAAATCAGGTCATATTGTTCTTCTTACCAGAATCCTGTACAAATATATCAATAGCTAAAATACAACACCCTGCAACTATTCTTAAAATTCAACAAACTTTGTTTCGTCACTGATAAATTTCACTCATAAAATGCATAAAAAACAATGGACACTTCAATTATTATATATTTGTGGTTGTACTATTGACTCAATTTACATATCATTCAATGTATTCCACATTTTGTAAAAATTTCACAAACACGTTTTACTTGCAATGAGCAAAATAATACTGCAATACCTACACACTGTAGAGACAATTTCCTGGAAAAAAGCTGAAAAACACTGTAAGCTTTGTGGTCATGTGAATTCATATGGAACGACACAATGAAAACATATAATTCTGAACCGTACAGTCTTTAACCCTTTCACCCCCAGTTCCCTGTATACAGGTCCAAGATCACCATTGATAACAATGGGTTTGGGTGGAACCATGGTGGTGAAAGGTTGCAGCAATAAATTGTGTAATTACAGCAAATTTTGGCATAAATTTTACAATTGGATACACTTCAATCAAGTTCACATACTTTGTTTCTTCTTGTATTGAAGTTGCTTAAAATCTTGCTTGCTACCGGCAGATTCTCAAAGACACGAGTGACAAACAGACTGTGATATGAACAATCCAAAACGGGAGATTCCATGTGGGTGTTAACATAAGCAATTTATTCAAGAACAGCTTATGTTATGCATTTTGCTTTACCAAAAAATTACCATCAAATCTTCAGACAGATGTTTCAGATTCCTGTTCTTAAGCCATTTTGTTCTTTGATAATGTCTTCAAACCATCTTATCAAAAAACGTGTGCACAGATACAGCTAGTGGACCTTTAATTTGTTATTTCTATTCTTGAGGATCTGCCCTCTAGCAGGCAGTATCTGAACCAACTTCAATACACTTGGAAGCAAATTATGCACCACAGATTACTAATCAAGTGACATAGTTATGTACCTCATTATCAAATTTACGCTGAGAAGCTTCAACAGTTGAATTCTTGTTTTGAACATTTTCTCTAAAATCACCAAATTTTAAAAATGTCACAGTGGCAGAACTACAGTTTTCATAATGCTGCACGTAGTTGGTGGTCTTTGAAGGTCTGGTCTGAATGGTGGACTTCATACAATGGAAATAAAAAACTTTTTCAAGTTCACAGTCATTAGCCATTCTCTTAGAAGTTAATATTTTGAATAAATTTTCTGAACATTGGAAATTCTTTGGCAGAGTCTCCTGGTAATACTTGTTACGATATACATATCTCAAACTGCAATGGCAAATTTGGTTGAAACCCCGCAACTGAAACTCTTATTTTCTACAGTACTTTTTGTTCCAAGTTTAACTACAGTTTCTTGGTTTTCCTATTGCAAGTTAGAATACCCAGTATTTGGCCCACCGATGCAACACGTGAGTGTGTGACATGCATCAATGTTACTGCTGATGATCAAATTCAAGTTCCGACTTAAATTCAGTTACCAATGATATCAATGCAGGACAATGTATAAATTTAACAGAGTAAGCTGACAAACAAAATACCGAGTGCTTCAACAACAGAGTAGGAAATACACCACAGCAACTGTTACTGATCAGAGCAAAATGACAATAAGGAAAGTCAAAGTCACAGTTACTGGGCCTTCAAATTTCCTTCCCTTTGATGCCAATGCATGTCTTGTCTATCTTAGTAACATGCTAACATGCTGCAACCCCCCAAAAAGGAAACATACCCCCCCCCAAAAAAAAGGAAACACAAATCCCCCCCAAAAAGAAATGGCTATAGTAACTCACTGTGGTGGGACTGTTGACAACTAGACAACTATTACAGAAATGTCTTACCCAATGACTTAGAGTTTTACAAAACAACCACGCTGTAATAAATATCCCTGAAAAGAGTGAAACTCCAAGATATATTGGATTAGCCAAGCAGACGTATTACAACAGTACATCAACAGAGATTCCGTGAGTTATAGTCCAGTGAAAAAAATTGTGCGAATTGAACTGGGAAATCAATAACTGTCTCTTTCGATGACTTTCAAAGCAAAGCATTGGTTAAGTTGCAGAGACCAATTGCATTTTTAGTTCAATCAGAAAGATGATACAAATTTCATTTTTCACTCAAAAGTGTGGTTCACTAAAAATGATATAGAGGGTGGTCAATGAATATGCAAATCAGTCAAAATATATTTGCATGCAGCTCACACTTCACAATTCGCTAAGTAAAACTTCAAGCTTCCCTAGCTGTAACTTTTGATGAATTTTCGAGTTTTTTTGATCGATTTGTGAAAACCAGTTTTGTCATCTACTCCTAAAATTGTGTCAAACTGCCAAGTCTTCATATTGCCTTTATTTTTGTGATGTCCATTGTTAATGTTGATGAGTTAATTTTAGTCGAGACTAGAACTGATCTATCAAGAATATCCTCACATATTGTACAATATGAGCTGTGTTTGCATGGCAAGTACCTGGTTCTTTTAATTCTGGGGAGCAGATTAAGACAAACGTTTGTTTTATGAATAACAAAAATACCACAAAAGTTATGGCTATGTTCGCTATAAATCATATTTTCTAGAGTGACATAGTGTCCTGGCTGATGCAGAAGGTTGCGAGGAAAGAGATATTTTCGGAATGCTCTTTATTATTGATGGATTTTGACGTTGCTTGATGTATTCATGGTACATCATTGATGATATAGGCTAGTGTACTCATTGGCTGTGCCTTTAAATTTGGCAAAATTATGCACTTAAACGTCTTCATATAAAATGTACTCATTAACCTTTGCAAATTTGAAATCAAAACGTTTTTAACAAGATTTCTTGTCTTACTTTCCACTAATGAGAACTACGACAAAATCTCTTCAATACGGACAAATACGCATTTATCGTTCTTAACACTAATTTAAAAACTCTGCAATTCTTAAAAACAACCCTGTTTGTAAAATGCTGAACTCTGATTTCCCTTTGAACTTTAAACTTACATCATCCCTGAATCAATGAACTTCAATTCAAGCTAAACATTTTTGACGGACACAAAATGCTGTGTGAAACATTAACTTTGAACTTGCGCCATTGACTTTACACAAGGGCATCAGACTTTTGAAACACACGCACAAGTTGAAATATTGATAATACAAATCTGAGTTTACATGGAGAAACAGTATTTAACATGGGACATTTTACAATGAATTGTGAATGTTGCTAGTGTTTCTTGACACCGTCGGGTATAACCTCCTTAAAGATGCTTTTCATGTCAGCCAGAGCCTTGAAGATGTTATCAACAAACCTCTTGGAGTCCGTCTGGGGACAGGACTTCTTGGAGGAAACGTGGAAGAAGAATCGGCTGTCTTCAGGTATCATGTAAGAGACTCCATATCCTGAATCGGAAACAGGGCCAAAGCCACCTCCAGGGGAAGCCTGTCAATTAGGAAAGACGTCATGTGTTTTAACACTTTTGCCATCGAAATTTGGAACCAACCTATTGTTTTCTATGACAAAGATGGACCTCTGTACATGTAAACAGGGGTGAAAGCATCAAAAACAACATCTGTATCATTTCATTGCCTAAAGGCAGTAATTTTACGCTTTGCTTCCGGTTATATATAAACTATAGGCGACTCTTCAATGATATAGAGAATCGTATGAATATCTCGCACTGAATTTTTCAAATCTTTCTGTGTGCATGCAAAAGTCTTTCTAGCTCTGACTAGGCAACAGAACAGAATATGGTAGATCAAAATTTGAAAATGAAAAGGTCAATAATTCATGAAATATTTGATGTTTCAACATGAGAATGAAAAATAATTGATGTTTGAGTTTACAGAATATTAACAGTAATACAACGGCAGTTTTTTTTTAATGTGCAAATTTCAATACCAAGAAAGTATCTTACAGCAAAAAGGCAGATATATCTGATTAGTCAAAACTGTCCAAATCACCCAATTTATTTTATTGACTCACCATGTCTCTGTAGCAAGGATGGCCAACTGATGGGTTGCTTTCAATTTGTTGTTGTGGTGTTTGACTGGTTGACAGTGTCCATGGCAAAGTTAGGGCCGTGTGTAGGAATTCACTCTCCTGCGTGTCAACGAGAGATCAAAACACATTATTATGAATATCATTTTTATGAAGTCTGGGAAAAAAAAATGTTGCACAGAAAAAAAAAAATTATTGAAAATTTTACAATTTACTGTATGCACTGCATACTGGATTAATCTTAGCCAGGTCGAAATTTCATACAAGTTTGTTCCTTTGGTTGATTTTTTATCTCATGTTTCATTTTGTTTTTGCAGTGTCTGGGTCAGAGACACCACATTTCAAGGGGGCATTTCAAGGAAATGCTTCTTCTAATCAATCTTCTTTGACTATGTCTTGGGAATACACCAATCTTTGTGTAGCAGCACCAAAACTCTGTAAATTTCAGATTTCCAAGATCTTTTGCAGCTATTTTGAAACTAAAACTCCAAAAACCTTGAGAACCACTCTCGAAAACTCTTCTTTAAAACCTAGATTGTCAAATCCTTGCAGAAATTTACATTTATAGAACCTTGAGTTCACATATAATACATCTGAATACTTACATTTCCCAGACCTTTGCATAGTACAAAGAGAGCAAAGAGATGTCTGTCACATCCTTTGCCACTCATACAATCTCTGTACAGTGTCTGATGATCAGCAGCAGCTTTCCGCATCAGGGCTATCCTCTCCTCATTGCTCTTATCTTTGTCTTCCATGGCTCTGAAAGTGTCAGACAATTATATTAATATTCTTGATTTCAGACATGCTTTATGAGAGCAGCAACGCAAAACTGCATGCTGCTCATATATTGATATCATCTTATAGCTGTGGCATGAGATCTTCCATGGCTCTGAAGTGTTTGACAAATATATGAATATTAATTCTTGACTGCTATATACCAATATCGTTTCATGGCTGTGGCACAAGATGTATGATAAAATTACATAATACATGTCATTACATTATGCCAGATTCTTCTCTAGACATGACCGATTTTGCTACTTTCTTCTTAGTCTAGACCCATTTTACAGAAAGTAAATTCACTCCAGATCATGTAGGTAAACTATTTGTAATGCAAAATGCAAAACAAATCATAATTTGAATCCTTTCAAAATATGACCGTTGAGGGCGCTATCACATCAAAATGCAAACAGTAGCAGTATGTCTAGATCTGTATGTTATGGCTTACCTAACGAACTCTGCTGCTGCTTTTGTCAGAGATCTGACAGTTTCTGTTCTACCGTGGAGATAAAGCCTTGTCATTGATGATTCGTAGGTCAGCGCAAAGTGACCAGCGTCTCGGTAATAGGCAAGTTGGAGGGCCAGTTGAATGTATGCATCTGGGCTGACCTGACAGAGAAATGTACATACATGATGATTAGAATTCCAGTAAGTCATTATGCGTGACACAGATCTCAGAATACGAGTGCATAGACAGTACTTTCAAACAAATTATTCCATTGTTAGTGGTGACAGCTGAAAATTGGTATCTGAGTATTGCAGATATTTTATTACATGTCAAGTAATTATGTTTGAATGTGGAACAAACACATCCTGGTAATCAGTGGCTATTATACCTTCAAAATAGTTGAGCATGACTGCAAAGTTCTTTGCGTTTTATTATAAATGTCATAGCTTATTTTGAACATTGCTCAAATAATTATCCCTTTGAGCGCCAAAGTCTATTTTTGTCCCTTTATAAAATAAACTCCGGTCAATTTTTCTCAGATTTTTGCCAAAATTTTGAGAAAAACTGGAGCCAATGACATGTGATGTCCATTTGGTCCAAAATTATCAAACCAGATATGAACTGAAAATGCTCACGTGTTTCATTATATATTGCAGTTGTGTAAAATTGAACCTTTGCCACATGTTTACAACTTCATTGAAAGTATTATGATCAACATGATGAACAATAATCACTGCCGATTAGGTCATGAAGTATACAAATATGTAATAAGCTGAAATAAAAATATTAAAGTTCTGTGACTGCTGTCATTGTATCTCCACTTTATATAGCAAGTGTAATTACCATTGGCCAAGTCCTTCAAGCCATATATGCCGAGCTGTGAAAGCTCATTAGACATGCAAATTATAAATTAGCTGACATGAAAATGTGAAATGACTTTTGATATTGTTTTAACCCGTTTAATCATCAATGTACATAGCATGTTTTGCCAACTTTGATCAAGTAAATCTCGGTATATATCCCTAATAAGCAAAGTTCATTAAATATGTAAATTAGGAATTGGCTTCAGTAAAAATGCTTAATGATTTTCAATAATGTTGTATCATGGTATATGCAATAAAAGTAGCAAGTTTTGTCAACTTTGGTCAAGTCGATTCAGATATATATCCCTAATTAGGAAAGTTCATTAAATATGCAAATTAGGAATTGGCTGAAGAGAAAATGCTTAATGACTGTCTTTAATGTACATAGCAAGTTTCATCAAGTCAATACAGATAAATATCCCAAATTATGAAAATTCATTTAATATGCAAATTAGGAATTGGCTGAAGTAAAAATATGTCTTTTGACTTTCAATAATGTTATATCACAGTATCTTTGATGTATATAGCAAGTTGTTTTAATGTATATCTGTTTTCTCTAAAATCATTAATTATGCAAATTAACAAAGAGTATGCAAGCCACGCCCACCAAAACCTTTTCAGTTCTAGCCATTTGAATTCTGAAGATGTCTACCAAATTTGACTGAAATACGTTCAGCCATTTTTGAGATAATGGGGATACAGACACACGGACACACACACAGACACACAGACACACACACAGACAGACATGGCTGAACCACATGCTCACGTGTGTGAACACGTGAGCAAAAAATTACAGAAAAATTAATAAAAATTGGTAACATTTTGCACTAAAATTTTGGTGGGAGAAATGGTGTGAACAATTTCCAAAAGGGACATCTTTGGCCACATAAAATATTCAATGAATTCCCATTTCACCTACCTTACACTTCTTGACAAAACCCTTGCCATAGTCATCATGGTTTATAACAAAGAGGTCTAGATCATCATTATTCTGTAAGTGATAAAAAAGGTACAGAAGATTAAAATAGAAGTGGTATGAGACAGCTATGAACCAAACAATAGAACTGTAGTAATGAAACTGTTTAGTATTAAAGCTCTGCTTTCTGTATATCGTAGTGAATTTTGCGGTAGAAGGTTACGAAAATGCATTTTTGTTTCATGGAACTAAAATAATTAAAATATAATCAAGGGTCATAGCTGTAGTATAAAGAATGATTGGCAGTACTAATGATCCAATATCAAGCTATGATTAAGTCAATACATTGAACTTGTTGCAGAAATGACAACCAAAAGACACAATCCATGTCACCAAGTGCATATGTCATAGGCTGTAAAATTTCAACCATACACAAGAAAATCATTAACCTATTGCAGTGCTGAAGTCAAATTTTATTGTTTGTATAAAGTATCTCACACAATTTTTTCAGATTTTTGCCAAAATTTTGATAAAAATCTGTAGTCTATGAAATGTGATGTCTATTTGGTCCAAAATTATCAAAAAAATTATAGAAAAAGTCATAAATTTGGCAAAATGTTGCACTAAAATTTTGGTGGGAAAAACTATCACACTCAATGGGTTAAAACTAAGCATAATTACATGCAATATTCAAATGATATTGATGCGGGCAATTGAATTCAATATATCGTGCATAACAGTATTTCATACACTTATGAACAATATCTAAATAAATTTGATTTACACTTAACCCAACAGGTAATTCTAAGATCATGGAGAAGTGAAACAAATATTTCTGATATTTAAACATTGCGGTCCACCAAGCACTACAAGTTCAGTCTTTTGTAAGGGGTTGTCTGAGTGATTCATCACTTATTGTTGCCTCTCTGGTGTGTGAGAGCCAGGAACACCCCTGTGTGGAGAATCGTCCAGTCCAGTCAAAACGTACCTTTTGCGCAAAGGAAAGTGACTGTTGAATGTGTTCGCCCAATGGTTCTGTAATCTCCCATTGTAATAACATGGGTGATCTAACAGCACCCTGTGCATAGTTAGCAAATGGTAGGCAGTAACCATAGGGGTCGTACTTGCCGGCCAGTACACTGTAAATCAAAGAGACAATACTACAATTAGTCTAGAAAATCATGTGTAAAACAGAAACGGTGATATCTTGTCAAAAAAATAATATAACACCCCTTAAAATTGTTATTGATGACTGCATGCAAAACCAACAATTCATAATTTTGAATTTGTCACCATCTCAGGTCTCTTCTCTTCACAGGCCACTATACCATATTACAAATTAAATCATACCAGTATATTGATGGCGCAAATGCAGTGATCTGACTGGTTGAGACGTGAAAAGAACCGTGGTATATTCACAATATACCACGGTTGGCACACGTGAGAGCATTCTGCAAGAGCAAAAATCCTTTGCTGATGTTCCATGCCAGAATTCCAATATACTGTTATGATATAATAGCAATACATCACACCCAGCGATGGTGTACCACTTTGTTTTGACCGGTATATGCATTCTCTTTCGCTCGTGCAGATATGTCATGAACTCATGCCATACCCTCGCTGGGTGTGATTTATTGCTTAAATTTTGTGTGTAAGTATTTTAATACAAAAGAATAGGATGATGATATTACATATCCAATATTACATTAAAATGATGAGTTTCAAAGGGACAGATCGGTAGATTTATTTTGGCTTCATAAAATTTGGTGAAACCTAAGAAGTATCAAATCAAGTATCTCTGAAGAATATATATAATCTGTAAATTATACCAAAATTTATTTTTTGACGCATAATTCAGCATTTTGTGGTTACCAGTTTATTGATTTTGATAGAATATCCATTTTTTTCTACTTTGACACATATTTCACTCTAAAGAAACTGGGGATTTCCATGGAAGGAAAACTTTTAACAGCACTCTAAAGAATTTTAAACTCTTTCATCCCCATGTCAAGTATATAGGTCCAGCTGTACCATTGAAATCAACTGGATCATACCAATAGTATGAGGTTAAAAGGGTTAGTGCAATGACATCAAAATATTAGAGGAAACAAACTGTTGAATATCAACAATGACTCAAATGTAAAAAAAATATGATTTTTCTGGTGACACACTTCTGTACAGCATTCAGGAATATTTTTTGGTTTTTGCTCAGTAAGACCTATAGAATGTAAAACCAAATTCACACATGATTGTTTTGAGAACAGTGAAACACACTGAGGTTCTGCAGGCCTAAAGTACAGTACAGAGAGTCAGGTTATCAGAAACAATTTTTGTTTTCATTCGTCTTGTGGACATTCAACATTCAAACTAAAAGTTGCAGCCATGCACATAGAATATTTAGATAAATTTGTTAATGTGAGCAATAAGTTTAGCTTCAGATTCATACAATGCAGAATGACAATTACGGTGAAAAAATTAACACGTTGATTTTAGTGTGAAAATGAAATAAAATATACATGCAGAAAGACTAATTCTGACATTTTCACAACATGCTAATATAACCCTACTTTCAAATATTTAATTTAGTATAAACAACAAATTCACTTAAGGTTCATTTTCAAATTTGGCAGAAAAAAATAATGGGAAAGAAGATTGTTTCAGTTTGGTTTCCAGCAGATAGGCCATCACAAATTTAAGTTTGATTTTAGATAATCCCATTTGGAAATGTGAAGATAATTTACATGCAGTATGTATATTTTTGGGTTT
This sequence comes from Ptychodera flava, assembly GCF_041260155.1. Taxonomy (NCBI): domain Eukaryota; kingdom Metazoa; phylum Hemichordata; class Enteropneusta; family Ptychoderidae; genus Ptychodera; species Ptychodera flava. Next base: position 11,327,434 of record NC_091945.1, on the reverse strand, counting down.
CAATGATTCTTTTATGATGTCAAAATCCTGACAAGATAATATTAACTGTATACTAAATCTTGCCATTCAAAAATAGGAAAGGTGCATATGTTTTCTTTGTCTAGTAAGTCTGAATAAGCAGGGTTGTCATGAAGACGATCCGTGAAATTTGTCAAGATGACAGACAAAGAAATACTGGTGATTTATTCAGAGCGACAAACAGTAGGAAATATATAAAGAGAAAAAAATCAGTAACAAAAAAGCAAATAAAAAGTGCCACAGAACAAAAGACGGAATTGAGGATTGGCATCATACAGATCTGAAGAAATTCGAAATCTGCGTTAACCAGTCTTCACTCTCTGACGTTATTTTCAGATTAGGATTCACACAAAGCTTTACTGAGCTTTGTTCTCATGTTTCAATTGATAGTTTGTCCCATCACACAGACTATGTGCTGCAGATTTGGTTTGACAAGGATTAATGTCACCGTAGTATCCATCCTACGCATATTTTTTGTAATTCAAAATGTACGTCACACAAAAGCATGAAGTATTGTAATAGTGCTGCTACAAATATCATCCCAAGAGTAACAGCTCGAGATTTCACAGGACATCAGGGTTGCCAATGCCTTCAGCCAGGTAATGGGGAAGTGTCAAAATTTGCGATATTCATTCACCACCTTGTTGAGCTTTATGTAACATCTCAATGGCTCAGCTGTGAGCCATGTAACTTGCACATCAGATTCTGTAACACTATGATGTAACGGTGTACTAATTTACCTTGCCTCAAAACATTCTTAACTCAGCCCACAAACAAAATGTCAAACTGTTGAAGGAGTACCACTGGAGGTTTTTGTAAATTTTGGAAACATTTCCTTCAGAGAGAAAACAGCAGACTTCCTGCAAAACTTTTGAAAGTGACAAAATTAAAGTGTATTGAAATCTCGCAAGGCTTACTTCATTGGTATTCATCAATCTGTTACCACAAAGTTGGAATGAAAATATTCAATTGCAGGACAATGCCCAATGATTTTACATTCAGTTCTTATGAGGTTGGGTTTGGCATAGGCTCTTAGTTTTACTCTCTTATACATAAAAATAACAACATTTTTGTAGCGAATCAACGATATTGCTACTTCATTATTGTTGTAAATTGGAACATCAACTGGTGTCTGTCAAATAATGCTTCATATTTGAGACATCCACCCAGTCCAAAATTGGCAATTTTTTTCAAAGACAAAATATTTTGCAACCTTGGAGCAAACAAGCACTTCAATGTCACATTACAGCTGTGGCAAACGCACACAACTTTCCCGTGGAGTGTCAATGCACAACTGGAGAGGTCAGAGGTCATATTGAGGTCAGGGGTCATCCAGCCTGCAAACCTGCCTACTCACCCTATGGACGAAGGTACCCCTGGGATTCTGTAAGAAGCAATATGGTGCAAAAAGAAAGACAGACAAACAAATATAAAAGAAATATGCATACTAATGAACAGATCAGCAAGCATGAGTGAGTTGAAACTACAAAGATGATAGAAAAAGAGTTTAGGCAACTTTCTGTTTTGCCTGCGAAATAACTATGTTGGATTTTTTCAAAATTTGTTTGAACTTTCTAAATCGTCAAAATTTGGGTAAAATTTTGGAAAGGCATACTTCTTGGAGTTGAAAAGGAGATAAGAATTGAGAAATTACAACAAACTACCATGCGTTTGAAATTTCTCTTGGTTTTGGATATTTCTGCATCTTTGTAGAATTGGCTCATAAATGTTATTGTGTATTCAATGTTAAAACATGATGAAATTGTCTTGAAACTTGGTGAACATGTTTCAGTTTTCAGAGTAAATACACCCAGCATTTGGTACTTAATGACTCCATGCCTGCGCAACATTGGAAAGTTATGTGTCACAAGCTATGTCCTTTGTGACAAAACTTGTACTTTAAATTTAAATTTTTTTTGGAAGAATCATTTTCTACTAAGTTTCAAGACACATTCTGAACATGATACAACAGCTTCAAAGCCAAGTTTAAAAGTCACATATTTCAATGTCAGCATAATGGAACAGAAACAGCAATAACCTTGTACCCAGCCAAGTTAATGAGATTTTTCAACGCAATTATAAACGTACAGCCTGGCATGATTGATCAGTTTTTTCAGCAGAAAATTAGTTGAATTTAAAATGGTACTGGCGTAAATAGCATGCATGTAGCTTACTTGAACCCTTCACGAAAACTGATAAAGAATCTAATGATAAAGGCTGAGGTGAAGTATTTCAAAGAACGGCCATTTTGGAAAAAAAGTTTGTTTCGCTAGCGACATTACTATCTCACTAATACTTTGGAAAGACTGATTGTTGAATGGCACAGAAGCTGTAACTGTTTGTCTTTTAAGTGTTTCTGTTCTGAGTACCAAGTACTGTTTCGTTTTTTATACACTTGGCTGTATTTTGAAGACACCATGTATCAATGTGTTCAAAACATCAAAACAGCAGGGTGTATTTGTAAATCATTATGCTCATTATCACTGTTATTTTTAACAAATGACTTCAACCCTCACATACCCATTTCCCTTGAAATAGGTTCACCCAATCTGCCATTTTGAAGGTCTATCATGTTTCACAAATCACTTGAACCTATTGTCCACTTCCTTATGCCTATCTGTCCACTATGTTGAAAGCAATGGGATCTACCAGAATCACATCATATGACAGGGGTAAATCTGAAAATGTTCAAATAATGCTACATATCGGGGTAGGCAATGGTTGGTTAGAATCTGAAATGATGGTACATACTGGATCATCTAAATATGGAGACAACAAATTTTGCAGAAAGTTACAGCTTCTGCCCCTCTGATCAATAATTTTGTCCACATGCAATTAGATCCCAGAAGTCAAATAAATCAAAAGCCATGGACTCACTCTTCCGACATGGCATGTTCCAGGATGTGTCCAACAACTGGTGCGTCGCCCCAGGAATGTTCTGCGTTGGCGCCGCATTTACCATTACTGAAGTAGACCACGGTGAAACTCTTATCGAACCAAATTGTTGATCCATCTCCATGGAGCAAGTGCTTTCCTCGCTCGGAAAATGTGTCCAGAGCTTTAGTTTCCAGGACAACCTGTTGAACACAGAGAAGAAGAAAATTTTGAGATCTGCAACTTGTGTGTTTTGCATTATTGTGAAATGAACGGCAATTCTCATAATGGATAAGCATCCATTTTGTACATGTTTTTCACAAACGTTTGGATGGTCATCTCCAAGATGATGAAGATTTTGCTAGTATACAGTGGTTCCGACATTCAAACTCAATGACTTTGAGGTACAAAATACCAACGATAAAATTTCATTTTCAGGACTACTTGGATTTTTAATGTTTTAAACCAATCTGATTACAATGATGAGACGACCAGTCAAGTGACAGTTCCCTCCCTCCCTCCCTCCCTCCCTCTCTCCCCCCTCTCTCTCTCTCTCTCTCTCTCTCTCTCTCTCTCTCTCTCTCTCTCTCTCTCATATTCATTTCAACGATAACTCACCATAAATGCTGCCTTGTCAATCCAGGAGATAGACTCCTTGTTGACACCATTTGAGAAATATTGCTTACGAACGCGAGCCCACACATCCCGCTTATTTGCCGTCAACGCTGCAATGGCTGTACTTGATTTCAGTGAATTGGATTCTATGGAAAAAAAACAGATAAAAGGCATGGAAAAATTATCCAGACGGTATCCTTTCAGAGTTAGGTCACACAAGTCATTGTAAATGCAATGTTTCTAGGTGCCATGATTGCTAAAATGTTAATGTATAAAATGACCTGAACCCTTTTAACCCTTTGAGTGCCAAAGTTAATTTTTGTTGCATTTATACTATACAACGCCAACAATTTCTACACATTTTTTTCAGATTTTCACCAAAATTTTTGTCAACAAGTCATTGACAATGACATAGTCCCCACTTGTAATAGGAGTATTAGTCTTGAGGGGGCAGGGAAATGAGGTCATCAAGAAGTATCACTAAAGTGTATATGTTCAGATCTATGGACACATAGGTCTATGTCATTGTTCCCAATTTGAAACAAGAGGCTTGTCTAAGTTATGGTTCTAAATCGGGAAAAAAGATCAAACCTCTAGCTGTATTGGCCAGCCAAGAAATACATATGTGCATAATAAATGAGGTACAAGATGTGACATCTTAAGGTCTATTATCCTATCAAAATTGAAGCGTAAAGAACTTGTGATTACTGAGTTATGCATATATATGCATATTCAAGGTCTAAGGTCATCAAGGTCACGTGACATTTTGAAAAAAAACATTGTATTGCTAATTAATCCATATATGCCAAAATTCAGACCTCTAGCTCTATTGGCTTGCCCACAATTATATATGGGCATAATTAACGAGGTAAAGCATGTGTTGTCATAAGGTCTCCCATCCTACTAAATATAAAGGACATAGCACTTGTGGTTACTTATTTATTGACATAATCGTGTATTTTAGGTTAAAGGTTATCGAGGTCACATGACATTTTGTCAAAAAATTTCTATCCTATAGTCTATCCCTATATACTAAAAATCATACATTTACCTCTATTGGCTTGTTCAAAATTAGATATGCACATAATGAATCAGGTACAATATGTGGCGTCATAAGGTGTCCCATCATACCAAATATGAAGGGTGTAGCACTTGTGGTTCCTGAGTTATGGACAAATATGTATATTTGGGGTCAAAGGTCACCGAGGTCACGTGACATTTTGTCAAAAAAATTGTATTGCTAAGTTATCCCTACATACCAAAAATCAGACCTCTAGCTCTATTGGCTCGCTCAAAATTGGATATGCACATAATTAATGAGGAACAATATGTGGCGTCATAAGGTGTCCCATCATACCATATATGAAGGGTGTAGCACTTGTGGTTACTGAGTTATGGACAAATATGTATATTTGAGGTCAAAGGTCACCAAGGTCACGTGACATTTTGTCAAAAAAATTGTATTGCTAAGTTATGCCTATATACCAAAAATCATACCTCTAGCTCTATTCGCTCACTCAAAATTAGATATGTGCATAATTAATGAGGTACAATATGTGGCGTCATAAGTTGTCCCATCATACCAAATATGAAGGGTGTAGCATTTGTGGTTACTGAGTTTTGGACAAATATGTATATTTGAGGTCAAAGGTCATTGAGGTCACATTACATTTTTTCAAAATAATTGTATTGCTAAGTTATCCCTATATACCAAAAATCAGACCACTAGCTCTTTTGGTTCGCTCAAAATTACATATGCACATAATTAATGAGGTACAATATGTGGCGTCATAAGGTGTCCCATCATACCAAATATGAAGAGTGTAGCACTTGTGGTTACTGAGTTATGCACAAATATGTATATTTGAGGTCAAAGGTCATTGAGATCACTTGACATTTTGTCAAAAAAATTGTATTGCTAAGTTATCCCTACATACCAAAAATCAGACCTCTGGCTCTATTGGCTCGCTCAAAATTAGATATGCACATAATTAATGACGTACAATATGTGGTGTCATAAGGTGTCCCATCATACCAAATATGAAGGGTGTAGCATTAGTGATTACTGAGTTATGGACAAATATGTATATTTGAGGTTAAAGGTCACCAAGGTCACGTGACATTTTGTCAAAAAAATTGTATTGCTAAGTTATCCATATATACCAAAAATCAGACCTCTAGCTCTATTGGCTTGCTCAAAATTAGATATGCACATAATTAATGAGGTACAATATGTGGCGTCATAGGGTGTCCCATCATACCATATATGAAAGGTTTACCACTTGTGGTTACTGAGTTATGGACAAATATGTATATTCGAGGTCAAAGGTCACCAAGGTCACATGACATTTTGTCAAAGTGTCTGAGAGATATCTGCGTGAACGGATGGACTCACGGACTGACATGACCCAATCTATGAGCCCCCTGGACTTTATCTGTGGGGACTAAAAACTGTGTCACTGCATCCTTTTTGCAATATGAATACGATGAGAAACTAAATTTTTATTTGTCTTGGCCTTATACATGGGAGCCTATGTACTGCCTTATACATGGGAGTCTATGGACTGCCTTATACATGGGAGTCTATGGACTTCCTTATACATGGGAGTCTATGGACTGCCTTATACATGGGAGTCTATGGACTGCCTTATACATGGGAGTCTATGGTCTGCCTTATACATGGGAGTCTATGGACTGCCTTATACATAGGAGTCTATGGTCTGCCTTATACATGGGAGTCTATGGTCTGCCTTATACATGGGAGTCTATGGAGGTGAAAACTAAAAAGTCCTCTACCACGGCCAAATTTGATCGCATTGTGAAACAAATCGACGTGCATCTGTATGAGGTATGGTACTATCCTTGTACCAAGTTTGAACGAAATCGCTCCAGGCGTCTCTGAGATATCTGCGTGAACGGACGGACGCACGAACGGACGGACGGACGGACGGACGCACGGACATGACCAAACCTATAAGTCCCCCCGGACGGTGTCCGTGGGGACTAACAAACCATTTATTTTATTTACTCCGATCAGTAAGAGCATGAAGAAACGAGAGAAAATGATAGAGAAAACAGTGTGAAAATCTCAGTAATACTTTATGGGTCGCCTGTGCTTATACATGGGAATCTATGGACTGCCTTATACATGGGGGTCTATGGAGGTGAAAACTAGTGTGAAAATCTCAGTAATACTTTATGGGTCGCCTGTGCTTATACATGGGAGTCTATGGACTGCCTTATACATGGGGGTCTATGGAGATGAAAACTAAAAAGTCCTCTAACATGGCCAAATTTGATCGCATTGTGAAACAAATCGACGTGCATCTGTATGAGGTAGGGTACTATCCTTGAACCAAGTTTGAACAAAATCGCTCCAGGCGTCTATGAGATATCTGCGTGAACGGACGGACGCACAGACGCACGCACGCACGCACACACGGACGCACGGACGGACGCACGGACATGACCAAACCTATAAGTCCCCCCGGACGGTGTCCGTGGGGACTAAAAAGGGCAGCATATAAAAACGTATGTCTATTTGGTTCAAAATCATGGTTAAAATTACAGAAAAATTCATAAAAGTTGATAAAATGTTGCCATGATACTTTGGGAGAAAAATTACAGTGCTCAAAGGGTTAACCCCATGTCCCTGTACATAGGTCCACACTCACCACTGACAACAATGGGTTAAGAAGAAACCATAATGGTAAAAGGGTAAACCTTTCAGATTCCTGAACTTCTTCAGTTAAATTAGGAATTCCTTAAGATTTCCTCAAATTTCCTACATGGAATATTTACTGTGAGATTCCCTCCTGTCAGAGAGGATAATCATTAGTGGGTTGTGTGTTGAATTGACATAGAGGGCGGTGTAACTGGTTTTCCGGGCGAAGACATTCAACACCAGCTTAAACAACTCTGTGTCAGAGGATCACAAGCACACACTGCTGTTTAAACTGTTTAAGTCAGTTACAAACATCATCTCTCTGTGTGCGTCCTTGAGGCAAGCAAGTTAAAACTTAATGTTTGTGATGAATATTTTCTCTGGTCTTCAAACGGCCAAGTCTGTTAAATGTAGGTTACATGGTACACAGGTCATGCTTTACTTGTTTCAACAAATGTGAACAGACAGTGACAGATGAGTTCAGCCGCAACAGGGATGATCATAAAGATATAGAAAGAGTGTAGCGTTTGTACTTTATTGCTTCAACACGCTATTTTCCATGATGAAAAGGACAAACCATTCAGGCAGCAAATTTTTATTTTCAAGGTCTAGGTACAAGACATGCAGATACACGTACCATGATCAGGCCTTTCATTCCTGACATACATGTGTTAAAGGACAAGTACATATAACTTTTGATAAATGTTTTTGAACTATTTTTGTCTTCAATGTCAACTACAGTTTCTTGTTCTACTCCCCAAAACCATGTTTAGTTACGCAGAATTCAGCTTGTCAAGTCAGCCTATACATGTCTACACTGCGCTGTTATTGTTGACAAGTGAATTCTGGTCTTGAATTGAATTCCAATGTAAACAATAACAAAACATTTTCGTTGTGTTGGCATGCTAAATAGTAGGGGTTTCATCATACTTTGGGAAACAGGACAAGAACTTTCAATACTGACATACAAACCAAAAAACAACAAAACAAATCACCAAAAGTTAGAGTTACTGAAACTTTTAACAGAAAATGATCAGTGACTGCCATTATAAGTATAATTCTCCTTTCATTCACTGTTCACTGATTCAACTCTACTGTGTTTCACATTATGGTTCAACATCAAAGTTTTGGGTGAGAAGGTTAGACTAGTTGTCAAAATTCAAAAGAATACTGGTGCAGAGTCAAATATATCGCAAATAAATAACACCCCGGGGAGTATGCTTCTATCGTCACTATGGGAGGCACCCCCTAAGGCAATCAAAATGTAACCACAAAACAGAAGACAGACCTGAGTTCACAGGTGTAACTATCCTCTTCCACTGAAAAGAACAATTTTTTACCAGGAAAAGAGCCCATCTAAATTAGTAACCAGCTGGTCAATGGTTCTACTTATTAATAAAAAGGATGCACTTTGTTCAACAGAGTCAGTATGCCCAAGAGCTCACGTGAATGCGGTACAAACTAACCCATGTGTACAAACATGCATAGAAATACACGTACTTCTGCACATGTTTTGCACGTGGTTTTGTAAGTACTATGGTTCATTTTATTTCCAGGTTTAACCCATTATTAAACAAGCACACTGATTCTTGTGGCCCAATACAAGCAAACTCTACTTACCCAGTTGTTTGTCAGCATCTTCTATGATCCATTCCAGTTGCTTAGCTGCCGTCATTGGAGCCAGTACTTGACCGTTGACGTCGTACATGTCTAGTTTGTAGTAGAGACCTTTACGCATGACAACAATATGCTGAAATTACGAATAAAAAATATTGAAATTGATGATGGTACAATCCTGCAATATGAATGGAGATGGAGTTCAAGCAAAAAATGACGAATGACATTTCAACAATAGTCCTGTGATTTACAGCTGTCCTGGAAATTTTCAAAATTTTCACAAAATGGTTAAAATTTTCATAAAATGGCTTTCAGCATTTCCTTCAGATGAAAAATGGCTGTGCAAAAACTATCAAACATATAGACATACAGATGCCACCAACGTACCATATAAGGGCTCTCTGGTATAAATACATATACAAAATGTGAGCTAATTAAAAAGTCCACTCATAATTAGCTTTCACTGTCAGTATGTCCTCCCGATTTTTTTCTGTTTTCAAGACAAATGCAATGAGGAAACACTCTGAGTAAAGTTGACACAGCAGACAATGTTTATGGCAGTGTCATTCACTGAAAGAGTTGACTGTATTTTCCTATCTTTATGGTGGCAACTTTCTTGTTTCAACAAACAAAACACCTGATTGACCTTGGTCCAGATCTTGTGACCTTGGTATGACTAAAGGGGTCAAAGATCAAAGGAGGACACTTTGTCTCAATAACTTGAGATTCTGATTGTTTCAGTTGAACACTCTGGAACTTCTCCTCTGGTCTATTTCTGTGCAATATTTGCAGAATAAATCACACATTCAGTGCATAGATATCAATACCTTAGATTCATAGGAATCGTAATGTACAAGCTCATCCATTTCTTCACCAGGTATTCTGAAACAAACAAGTGAAATTCACCATATCAAAATTAATCTCGTAATTAATATTATAATCCAAATATAAAATTTTCCAAAATAATCCACTGACATGTATAATATATATAATCAATTTCGGTGGGAAACAACTTCAAAAACTTAATAGTTGTAAAGCAAACTTTTCACATTTTATATCATATCAATTTTAACAACATTAAAATTCTTAAGCAATTTCTTTCTATACATTGCTCACGTCTTTACCAGAACTGAAAGATGGGTCAATAAACTGCAGTATGCAAAACTGAAGCTTTTAACAATTTTCCATTAATCCAACTTCCCATTTCATATGATGGTATAGATGTACACAGCAAACAAGTTAAGCCTTTGTCGTTCTGAAAACTATCTTTGCATGCAGACGGTTTGAAATATGCTGTAATTTTGCATATCCAATCCAACATCTCTTGCTGGATGGTTCCCTGTATACAGTTATCAAAGTGCAGATAAATTTACTCAAAAACAAGTCTTTTGACCTAGCATCCTTTTTTTAGCTAATTTGGCTACCTGTTTGAATTTGGAAATTTCAGGTGCTCTTAATTTAAACTTTTCCTATAAGCTAATTCAGAGTGCTTTACAGTATTGTAAAAAATCACCAACTATACAAAGTTGAGATACATAGACTGTTGGAGGGTAATTACCTGACAGTTGAGAATGCTCTTTCATATTGATTCATACACAGTGGTATTGTACCACGGATTACCAACGGTCTAAGGTGCTCTCTTTCAACCATCTGTTTTACCTTGATTAGGGTACATATTTGAGTAGCTGCCCTGTAATGATGGTAAAAACAAAAACCAGATATGTGATTAACAAAATATGAATACATAATAATGTGCTGTCATAATGTTTTCAACTCATTTTAGTCAATTGAAGATTATTCCGAAATTTCTTGTCCTCCTAGCAATAAGTGTTGGATGAAAAATTGTCACCCTTTGTAATTTAATTTCACGGAAAGTTGAATAATAGTGGCATTTGACATATTGGTTGATAGGCTTAAATGATATTCAAATTATACAATTTATGGGAGGCCAAAATGTCAAACAATAGTTTGATATTTTAGTGTACTCGATAATGGTAAGTTTTCCTAATTATATTTGCAACCTAAATATAAGGGACCTTAAACGCACAAGTTAATATCTTCCTTCAATATTTTCAAGAGTCCATATATGTTCTTGAAATGTGTTGATTTTCACCCTTATCTGCTATTTTTGGGAATTTCCGGTCCATCTGTGTCATGCAAACATAATGCACACACACACATTGACCAGCCATGTGGTCGGTCACACATCTGTTTCCCTGTGGGACAGTGAGTACTGAAAACACCTTTCTGATTGCCAAGGCCTTTGTGAGTTTGTCACATCAGGGATGTTCTACCTGACAATGTTGTGTTCATGTGGATAAATGAATTCTAGCCGACCATTATGGTGCGTTGAAAAACTGTAAACCCTGACTTTAGACGAGGAGTGCTATGCAAGAAACTTGTAAAAGATATCAATTATGTTCTTGAAAGGAAAAAAAAAATTTTTTTTCTAATATACGTTTCAGAAATATATTATTGACACATGAAGTCTGAGAAAATTTAATTCAAAATATTCTTGGTGGCAGTAACTATAAAGTTGGAAAACAGAATTCTTGCACGCAAACAAAGTTTCATCTCTGTTGAGGGTGACTATATTCTTCAGTGATACAAGATTCAAATAATTACAAAGTGATTGTTTATATTTCCATAATCCTGTATTATATAAAATGTTTATCACCATGGCTTTGTCATCAGCATACAACATGTATATATGCTTCCCCTTAATCATTTGCATATTTGTATATAGTTGAAACAATAGTCGCATGGCATAACCTCTCATAACCCTGGAAGCGTTGACGAAAACAGAACTTCAGACACCACATCAATTACACAGTGATAAACGCGTCAGTTTTGGAGTTTGTGTGGGATATCTGATACAGAAACCTTCCTTCTTTGTGCAGATTTATGGCGAACGATTGGCCGAATCAGGTCACATGTCAGAAAAGGCAACATTCCAGTGAGGGAGTCTGTGTGTGGAAAGCAAGGACAACACTGACCTGGCTACTTGGCTTGTGGTTGGCTGCCAGAAAGCGTGATCTAAACAGTAGTAATTGCTGTTGATGGCAATCGGTGAACGGTTGATCAGGTAGATGTACTTCTCCCTGTAAGAATGTCGACACATAATTAAGTATTCATTCACCCATGACTAAAGAGCAGATAACGGGATGTGTCGTGTGGACAATTTGACACTTTTGTCTAAATATTTACGCTTGGCGTCTTGCTCAAAAAGTGCCTCGGTCTAAGAAGAATATTGTACATATTCTCTGAAATATTCTACAAATGGAAACAGCAAATGAGTATTAAAAGTAATAGGAAACACATTAAATCATTGAGGGTAGTGTGGAAAATTCTGCTTGAAAATTTTGTAATAATTTCTGCAGATGGTAAAGTAGATGTTCTGTGTAAGTAAACCCAACCATGCCTCATGACAAATGTTTATGAGTGTAAACATATAATTGCGTACATACCACCAGTTGGTGACATAGTTGTTTGCCCACCAAGATTTCAAGACCAGAATTCTTTGTAGTTTTGGTGCAAGCGTTTTTTCGAATTCCTGAAAAAAACAATATGAAGATCAATTGTGAATAATTCCTGACATTATGTAGTATCGGTATTGTCGAACTCATGCCAGCTTGTAGCTTGAACAGTCAAAAGGAAATGATTCCTTCAAAAAAGTTAAAACTTGCAGATGTAGTCTGCTACTGATAGGTGTTATGAATAGCGCCCTCGTGCAAAACCTGGATTTTCAACTAATTATCAGCCATTAAAGCTGTTAGCAGCAATATTTCCTGATTGTGAAATTATAACTTTGAGAATTGTGTGATGATATTGAAGAGTGTTTTCTTCCACCTTGCAATGTTGAATAATTGGCTAAAATTCTTGACATGAAATTGTTTACGAAAGCACAGTTTCTCTACCCCAACAAAAGAGTAACTGTGATGAAAGGAATATTTTGTTTCCAGTACACAATTCACAAAACGTTCCCACCGTCCCTGAAAATGGCAAGTCTGAAACCCTCTATAACAAACCCTTTCAATTTTCAATTTCAACACCTTTGTGTACATCCATAAAATTACACCACAAAGTCTTTGTTCCCTAGGGAATTTTTCAACGGGAGAATATTTTTGCTTCCGAATTATTCCAAATAATCATCCCAAAACAAACAGATTTTAAGCTACAACCGTAACCATAGTACAGTAATGCATTCTACTTTTCACTGAATTCTGTAATGGTATTCACAGATGTTTGGTTTCAACAAATCTTCACAAATATGCATGCACCAGTAGGTATTTTCCAAATCCAAAAATCAATGGAAATTCACTGAATCTGAACAAACAGCTGACACCTAATATGATGTAATAATGAAATCCAATAATAACTGTGAATAATATCTGTAGCTGTGGATTTCCTTTCTGAATGAAATTCTTGCATGAATTGCACGCTGCCGTGTCCTCTTTATCATAGTAACACGGCAAAAAGTGGCATACGTTCAAACTGACCGATGCTGGCAGCTAGTTCTCTCTGGATTGACCTGATTGATCAAATGACACACAGGGACAACAGCTGCAACTTTTGGCAATATTTTTGATATTCTTTTCCTAGAAAACAAGCACATTTCTTCTTCTTCTGCCTAATTTTGGTTGAAATATGAAGTATTGGGCTTGTAAATACAATGCCTTTTGTACAATATTCAAGTGACAAATGAACTGTACTCTGAATGTGAATTCAGCTGACAGGGGACATTACTGGTGTACAAGCTGTGTTGACAAGCTGAACCATGAATAGTGTGGACTGGACGCTCTGGTTGAACACTATACAATTTGACATTAATTTATGGTTAAAGCAATTAAGAGAAATTCACAAAAAGAATGACAAATACTGGAAAGTGTATAAAAATGTTACAGCTAGCAGAACTCTAAATACAAACTACATAGAACTTAACCCTTTGAGTGCTGTAATTTTTCCCACCAAAATGTTAGTGCAACATTATGACAATTTTTATGAATTTTTCTGTAATTTTTTTCATTATTTTGGACCAAATGGACATCACATTCCATTAGCTACAGGTTTTCATCAAAATTTTGGCAAAAATCTGAAAAAATTTGACAGGGGTACATTTTATAAAGGCGACAAAAGTCGACTTTGGCGCTCGCTGGGTTAATAGGAATATTTCAAGTCATCATCGGTAGTTAAATACCACTTCACATACTGAAGCTCTAAGACAAGGCTGCAAAAGTGGCACCACTGACGTTTACATCAGAGAGTGGTTGGAAGATGTTGGAAATTATGATACCAGTCAAACATTTTATTACCACTACCTGGCTAAATTCCTTCCATTCCTCTTTGTCTTGTAGAGGTCCGATTTACCATAGAAAACAATAGGATTGAACCAAGATTTTGTTGGCAGAGGGGCTGCTAAAGATTCAAAGTTGGGATGCAGGCAAATGTCAGACAAGACTACTGTGGTGCAAGGAGGGAATGCTGTGATACAAAGGCGGCGCACAAATAATACCTTGGCTTGCAGTTTCATTTGTTCCACTTTGTCCGGTTCAAGCACCGGCTCCACCGACTCTAGAAGTTTATTGACAGTGTCTGACACAGCAGGCACCGACTGCCTTGGTAAGCTGTACTGATAGCTGTAGGTAAGTGGATATCCCCCACCAATCAGACGGACTAACACACCCCATATCTTGGTTGTCCATGATTGCTTCTTTGGCTGTTCATCTGAAAAATTGAAGAAAACACTTTGCAGAACAACTGAAAACTAACCATTGCTTTATTTCCTTTTTAAATATTTTTTTTTTGAGTTTGATGATGACTCTATACAATATTTTCAGCTTTCAAGCTGTTTTCACGCTTTCACCCACATCTTGAAGATGTCAAATGAGATATTTATGAAAAATTTTCCAAATTATGATATATACATGAAGACTATTTTCTTTTTATTTGTCAAAATCCAATCAGGAACTTTGAAAACAAAGGGTTTGGACTTAAGCTTGAATGCACTTCCGAGACAGATATTTGGACTCTCAAATTTTTCCAATACTTTAAGGGTATAATGCTTTTTTAGGGCCCCACTTAAAAGCTCCTGAAGTAAGAAAAATTTTCATCATCTTAGTTGTTTTGAAAACGGAAAATTTCATTTTTCCACATAGACTTTACACAAGGATGGCGACCATTTGAATTTCAAATACTGGTAAATGTAGGTAATTTGTTTCTCCAGTTCATAACTTTGGACAACGATCTCTGACATTTGTTCTTGGTTTGGTAAGAGAGTGGCTGAAAGTTTCATTGAGGAAAGTTTGAGCAAAAGTTTCAGTCTTTCACTTTCGAGGCGCACACTATCTTAACCACGGAGATGAATATGTCACCATTCTCAATTTTCTGGAACACCACTCAGCAACATTCCAACTGTTTCAAATCAGTGATAATGGATGATAGTGGAATCCTGTTAAATGCAATTATCCGTAATCTACTTGATAACGAAAATTTGTGCCAGTGAAATTTATGATTATTATCACACCTTTGCGATGTGTAATGGTAAATATCTGAACTTACAGAGCCAGCCTTTGTATGACAACAGCGCCCTCAGTAGATATCTTCTGATGTGGAGAAGTATAAAGAAGAAAGCAAATCCAACAGTGCTTGAAATCAGAAATATTCTCACGTAGAACGGCGTTCCTGGAAAATAAACAGTGTCTTCAATCAATCAATTTGTTTCTGAAAGCACACACACTTCAGGAAAGGTCTAACAAACAATTTCTTAGTCTTGTTTATGACTCTGCACCTATGTCCTTTTTCATTCAAATTGTTCGTCAATGTATACGGATCTGCACATATTTCTATGTGTGTTTGTGCATGTGGTTTCATTTGTACTGTGGTCCATTCAGATTCCAGGTTTAATGCAATTACTTACTCGGTTTGTTTCTGTGACATGAACACATGATTTTCCATGATAATGCACTGCGACCTGAAGTATATTTCAACCTGTACATTTCTCATAGCTGTTTTAGAACAATCTCTATCCTATCATTTCATATGTTTCTGTTCTATATAACCAACACTGCAGTGTCTATTTAATTGTGGAAAAAATAGCTTGACGAAAGTTTTGAATTCATTTTAGACATATGAAATTTCACATTCTGTCTTACAAATATGAAGCAATAGAAAAGTTTTCATTTTAGATTTAACTTATGATGCTGTGTCTAGCCATACCTGAAGTTATACCTTTCTAGATCTAAAATTAGAAAGTGAAGTGGCCACAGGAGTGGTAAAATAATTAATTTTGCATAAGGGATTCGCTTACATTAAAATGTGAAACTCTTCATGCTTCTTTTAAATATTCAATGGGCATTCTTTTGAGAGATTTTACGAAATTTTTATGAAAATCCCCTACAGAACTGGCTGTTACACAAAGGAATATACACTCTATTGTCTGGATAGTTAGAATGACTCTGAAATTGATACTTCTCTAGACAATCAAGACTTCTTGACATAAAAGAGCTTTTTTGAATTTCAAAGTAAAAACTGCGCAGTACAATTAATACTAGGCCAGTGGGCCACAAGGGTCCCCTTATCTTCAGAGCTTTTGACGATAAGACAATGGAGAGGACTGGGACCATCCTTTCTGCTTGTTGACACTTTGATTTTTTCGCGATTGCTGCAAAAATGAGTCTACATATTGCTGCACTGGAATGTTTCTTGATGCTTTTACAGAGGTATCTGAGGTAATTTTTATATTCAATTCTCAGGAGCTTAACACTTTGAGTGCCACAGTCTATTTTTGTCCCCTTTATAAAATAAACTCCATTTATAAAATAAACCCGAGTCAATTTTTCCCAGATTTTTGCCAAAATTTTGAGAAAAAAATTGTAGCAAATAAAATGTGATGTCCATTTGGTCCAAAATTATCAAAAAATTACAGAAAACTTCATATAAATTGGTAAAATTTTGCACTTAAATTTGGTCAGAAGAAAATTACAGCACTCAAAGGGTGTAACCCTTTTTCCCCACCAAAATTTTAGTGCAACATCTCACAAATTTTTATAAATTTTTCTGCAAATTTTTTTGATAATTTTCAATCAAACTGACATCACATTTCATCGGCTACAATTTTTCATCAAACTTTTGGCAAAAATCTGAAAAAAAAAGCTTGACATTTCTTTTTTGAAATTATGACCACCTCTGGTTAGCTTACAAATTATCGTGTGGCAGGAGTTACATTGGAAAGAGGATTTGAGCCCTCATTACTTTTATGTATCTCTATACCATATATTAACCAGTGTCTTATTGTGACACGAATGTATCAGTTCTGTACCCTGTTCATCAATGCACTGACTATCTTCTGTTACAAGTACCGCATGGCCATGACTTTTAGGATCAGTATGATTTGTATTATGTTTCACACACATGTAATAGCGCAAATCAGAGGTCACTGCTACCAGCTGATTTATGGCGTTTGACAATGCTAACAACCATTTAGACATGGTCGAAAGATGTGAGCATGGACAATTTTATGATCACATAAATTCCTGAAGGAAGAAGAAAACCCAGTAACTTGACCTTGACTATCAATCATATGATAACACATCAAAGTTCACTGTCACCACTCCTATATAGTACAGGCATTCCTTGGGTCCTGATTATTCACAAAGCAAACATACTTCAACCAGATTATGAGATATGGCTCAATGTCATAAACAGAAGATGTATTACCGCAGGCATTAGCTCCCTGCTGGATTTCAACACAAAATAATGTCTGCCGTTATACAGAATTATTCACAAGAAAGACTGAAGACAGACAGGAAACAACGCTTTGTATTTTACATCTACTTCACAGACTGTTTGGCACCAAAAGCTATGCAATGAAACATCAGTTGAGACTGGCGCAAAGCTAATATAGGGCAATAATTGGAAGAAATATTTGAAAGTTTTGGGACGCATGATGCATTACGATGAACTTGACTATGTTGTTTGATACCGACCAGTAGAATATGGGCCTCGAATGCTCAGTGGTAACTGATTATAGAGCAAACTGTTTCAGATTTATCTGGTATCATTTTACCAGATATAGCTCCTTTTAGTGAATTACCAAATGGATTTGAAATATCTCCCTCTCTGCAATCCTATAACAATCTTCCCCAGGAATTTCCTATTTGATTCGGGTCACTTGTAGACAGGGTGTACATAACACTACAGGGTGTATCTATTAACACTGGGATGACAACCCTTGACTTCAAAGCTTGGCTTCCACATACTATTACGTAGGTAACTATTGGTACACACGGGTATGTTTCCTTTGGAAACGGATTTCCACATTTGCCATATATGTAGGTCTCTACACATTTATTTTTGACTGCATCAATATGAACTCTGTATATACTTTGACCTGGTCACCCCCATTTCACTGTGAACAGGTCCACAATCAGATGGGTATGGACCAAACCATGGTGGTGAGAGGGTCAAGCCCCATTCATGTTATATTGACAATTTTAACTATGTGGTAAAACTGTCATCAACCGATGGGAACTAATTTGGAAATGAAATTATAAAATATAAGATTTTTCATACTGATAAGGCATAAAAAAATATGTGTTTCCGTTCACAAGCCCCACTAACTATACGGTAGGTCATGGAGCTTTTTTATTTTTCTATTTTTATTTGAGTGTGAACCATAAAAAGACAGAAAAATTTGGCAAGATTTGTGTGATTTTTGAAGATGCAAAAATGTTGAGGGCAGAAGGATTTTAGGTTGGGTTACCGGACACACATATTTTTTTAAATGGCCTATAAATGTTACAAATTGACGATGAAAAATTCCATACCACTTGGTAGGTACATGTAGTGCTGTACAGACCAAAGTCTGGCATTCAAAGATTGAAATACATCCAAGTCTGTTGCCATGATGGCTGATGTTGTTCCCACGGTGACGCCAAGATTCCATAGTGAGGTTGGGTACATGCCATTGCGAACCAGGTTTCTGGGGAGACAAGCAAAAAAATGAATAGATTTTGATGGGTGATAAATAGTAATCTGCCAAACAATTCATCATTATCAACAACAAACATGAAAGATGACACGTCAGGGTCATAGTAAATACACAGTCTAAATGTTTTTGATCAGAAATATCAATTTGAATGTCAAAATCACGTGCTTGTGACAGTTATAAAATACCAGTAATGGCTACATATATTTACTGCATGGGTTTACGTGTCGTCTGCTTCGACAAATTAAATTTGTCAGTCAATTACATCTACTGTAGTCCTCAAAATTCACAGCAGAATTTAAATAGCGAGGGTTGATCCTAAGGTTTTATTTCTTTGTACAATTTACACCGAAATACACAATTCTCCTGAAAAAAAATTGCGTGCCATAATTAATAGCTACGGCCATGATAAATACAATGCTGAATAGAGAGTACAGTGTACCAGTATTTCTGACATTGGAAAATAAAATCTTTCAAATCTTTCAAAATATGTCTATATTTAACATTTTCATAAATTCCAGAAACTGCTTCCTTACATCAAATAATTAGTTTGATTTTTAATGATAACCAGAAAAATAACCATTTTGGAAAAATTTTAAAAATGTATTAACCTTTCAATACTGTGTCAATGCGCACTGTAAGTCTTTCAATAATTCCAGCCAAATAATATATCAGATGCTATCACAACATGGCTATTGATAAACGCTGTTTGTTTTGTTTCACATCCGAGCTAGTGTGTTTCTGTTTATGGGAAGAAGTTTATCACTTCCATCACAATCAGTCATCCATGAACAGATAAAATATCAATTGTGAGTACAGGTATTTCATGTTTTTTTGCCGAGGAAGAGAAATATGGTAATAGTTGGTTTTCAAATCCTGGTGAAAATTCTGTTGTCTTTTAACATGAGTGGGTTATACAACAAAGAAAATTACCTTCCTATAGTGATTGGGGAACAAAATTAAATTTGCATGCCTACTGTTCTCATCGAAATTCCATCTATCGGCAAAATTTCATGACTCGATGAACTGCCAATGTTATCAAACCAAACAATATTGATGAAAATATTGTATTAATCACTGAGAGTGGTGTTGCTTCTTTAATTACAAACCATCAAAGGGTGATCTTTGCCCCTTTAAGTACACATCATTAATGGGGTGATATTGGTTGGCCCTTACAAGTTACATAATAGGACCCTTGATATGTACCAACAATCTCGGGTCTGAATTCCCAACAATAAACAGACATCAGTAATCAATTCATCCATTTGCACTTGATTACATAAAGAAGTCCCCCTCAAGTTCAGTGAAATCTGCAAAGTGCTAAAACAACCATTGAAATCTACGATAGACTATTTTGGCGGGGTTGGGAGGGGGTGGTGTGATATGGCAGGCTTAATTTCTGTCCTCGTCAAGGATTTGAGCTTTCCATCCAAAGATGACTTTACCCACAGACTTCTACAATTCTATGGATTAAAGCGGTTGCCCTACATTATATGCTCGTGATTCTGAAATAAAGACGATCCTAGGAAACTATAGGATCAGTGTTTTCATCCAGCAACATTTGAGTAGGCTTTTAAGCCTGTCATGTCCTTACAAACAATTGTCAATTTTAAAACAACTCCTATATTAAATCCACTAACACTACAACCCCGAACAAAATGTCTCACTATGCTCCAAAGTCCACTCCCCATAAACCAAATTCAACATCCTGAAACATTCCCTCACATCATGCAGGAAATAATAAAAGCTGTTGAATTACTAGTTTCCTCACTGGCTACATGTGTTTCCATGTGCGCCTAGATTAATTAATTTTAGAGAGGGAGGAATTACTCCAGCAGCAATGACAAGACTTCTACTGTTCCAGGTGAATGATTTCATAAAGTAATTTTTACAGTGAATTTATAGACGTTATTTATCTCGTGGTGAACAAAACTGAGCCATATTTATTGTCGTGTATATTTGTTGTGTTAGAATTAGTGGTCAAGGACAACAAAATGGATGCAACAGACAAAAATAACAACACAAACAATTTCCTTCAATTTTACTGTACTTGCCAACCACACCATGACATACCAACCCAATGTGATGCACTTTGTACAAGACTACATTTCATGCCTACTTGTCCATAAACCTTGAGTGATTGAAAAGAAAATGAATAAAGCCATATACCGATCATCAAATCAACAAACAGGCACAAATAATGCAAATTTTTTTCTAAGTGCAGGAACAAGACTGAGAAGTCTATGGAGCTATTTCAATTTTCTTGACATATCACAGGACCATTTCAAATGTGTATGATATGATACAGATGTCCAACATATCAACATTTCTAATCAAGGCATTTCATGTATGAGTTTCAATTCTCCTCATGGCTATGGTGTTGATATTACCAATGGAATACAGTTGGTTTTTGTTTTCTGGCACTTTAGGTATAAACTAAATATAAAATTTCATTCTTCTCCTACAATCAAATATAAACTCAAATGATGTTGCTCAAACTGCAATATATGACATCAGAATATATGACCTCACTCATCAGCATAAATGCCTATTCCATGTCAGAAATTCTGTATTTATCTATCTTAAAAGTAGTTATATGCACTTCAAACCAAGGAAACTTAAGATTTTTCCTAAATTTTTCTGCAGAAACTTTAAAACTGTCAACTATCGAAATCAAAAATATAAAATAAGGGGTCACCATGCAATTTTGGAACTGGAGAAACAAATTATCGAACATTCACCAACATTTGAAATTCAAAATGGCCGCCGTCCCTGTGTTAACTCTATGAGGGAAAAAAAATTAATTTATGATTTTCACAAAACAAGACACTGAAAACTTCATTCACTCCATTGGTGTAAGATAAATCTATGATAGAGGTACAGATGAGCAAAAGTAATGAAAATATTTCTGGTCTAAATATCTGTCCCAAAGACACGTTCCACTTTCTTTAGGAGTGAATTAGGGAATGTTTTGTCTATACAATCTTTCGGGATGTTTCAAGGTACCTACCACTGTATTTGAACTCATCAAATAACACAAATTCACAAAAATAGCAATGCTTTTTTTCCCCTGTAATGGTTATGAATGCTTTCCCCTCAGTCTATGTAGTTTCAGGATCAAATATTTTTCTTACAAATATTCCGTTGGGAACAAAATTTGCTGATGGACATTGATTCTAATACATGTATTGGGAAAGAAGCGTAGCATTGAATTGTGTCTGCATTCTGCAGACGATATTTGACCGACCTGAATTCACTGACTTAGAATGATATTTGACATTTTTAGTACGAACACAGATGTAATCTGCCCATACACATAGTGTCTACACAATGTTCCTAATGGTGAGTGAGCATGTACAATTCGAGCTAGCATGACAAATTAGTATTGAGTAGATAGTAGAGAGAAGATAACGGGGCTGACTGCATTTTAAGATTCACGTACGACGGTACGGTAATTAGCCTAGCGCATTAACGTTCGCTAATAGTACATGTATGACTGAGGAGAAAATGTGAACAATTATTTGATATGAAATGTTCAACCATGCTGAGAAATTGTCATTAATATGTTGTAACCTAGGATTCCAGGACAAAATATCATGGCTATATATGATAAATTTAAGTGTGGAACACAAAACACGCATGAACATTAAAATGACTATGGATATCATCTGCTATACAGATGTGTTGAACATTGGTCCAGTACCACAATTTATCCCCACATGCTTGCCCTATTTGGGCAACATTCACATCTAGGCGTAATGGTATGATTTTAAAAGTCACAATTTCTGAGAAAATTGTATGGCGTCATTTTTAAAACTGCTTCACCTTTTCATTTGCATATATGTTACCAAACAACAATACCATTACTGCGTAGCTACATCACACAAAGTTTTTAAAATGGTACCAGTAATTATGTGTCTCTTTGGGGTTATCAGAAATTTAACATTTTCATCTTATCTTGAAATGATAAAAGTCAGGTATTTACAGCTGACAAAAATTCACACGGTTTGTATATATTGATTTCAGACTATGTCGGAATTCGGTAGCAGCAAGGGTCATTGGAAGTTAAACAAACTCGTTTTATCTTTGTTTTGGTCACATGATGTGTACTAATAGATAGGAGTGTACCGTAATTATTACAACACAGCATTGCGATGTCATCAGCTACCCGAATACCTTGTCCTCCGTTACTGACAAATTACATGTGATTTCAAATGAGCAGCGATACATGTAAATGAAGATGGCAGCATGCAATTACGCTGTTCTTAGCAACAATCATCAGTAGAAACAGCCCAGTGGATCAAATCTCTGTCAATAATACATTAATAGATCAAAGTCTGGCTTTTAGCTGAAAGCCTGACTTTCCTGTGCTTACAGAGAGAGCATTTATAAACCAAAGTTTAGAAATTTTGATAAATTTTTTGAAATTTTGATAAAATTCTTGCTCTGTTTGTCATTCCTTGTTCTTCAAGTTCTCCAAAAGTCATGTCCACTAAAATGCCTTGTGTTCACCTCGTCAAGACAGCCCTGTACTTGTGTGTATGTCCAATGACATCATTTACGACTGATCCTGAATTCCATCTACTTTTATACTGGAATTTATTTGTCAACAATAACATTGCACAGTTGATCTCAATGTCTTTTGCTCATCATAAGGCTTATATTTTGTTTTGCAACATACACCGAGAAGAAAAACATGTACTATGAAGTTGCAATGATGAAAATATTATCAGAATTACCAAACTGTTGACCTTAACAAGTATCTTTTTGAATTTTTTTAAATAAATTGCAAAAATCTTGCACACACCAAAACCGATTATTTCTTCTGAAAATATGTTCACGAACTGGGTGAAACTTTGGTTTTAATAATTTCTGTAGCTGTTGTGGTGATGTCTATACACGTGTCACGGTATAAAACCAGTCCCTCTATGTGTGATGGAGGAACTGAGTTTGAACTCGATTAAGAGTTCCTCCACATAACACTTGGGCATTGAAGGAAGTGCAAAATCCAGAGTCCGTCCATGAAGTTGAAAGGCATGGAAGGGTTTCTTACATCATCGTAGCTTCCGGGACAGAAGGACTGTATGGTGACTACTATAGCGTAGTAGCTCTTTGTGATGGACTGCACGGTTGTATGGTGAATGTGTATGTGCAAATGATGGAGGGGCTGTATAGGAGGTAGCCCTGGGTTCCATGTGCGAAGAGTTTGAGGCCGCATTTGTGCACTGTGACGTTTCTATGGCCTCTCACACTGCCGCCATGGTGCCATCCGGAGAAAAAACAGCGAGCGTGCAGCACTTTGCTGCGCTCACTTTTCGAATGCGGAAGAGCATATGAAATGGTGTACTGGTGCCTGAAAATACAAAATATTGTTGCTATGTCCTCAAAAATACCTTCTTTTACTCTAACACGTATACATCTCTCTTGCCACTGCCGACTAACGTAAAACGGACAGCCATTTTGAATTTTTCTTTCATCTATTTGGGGGATTAAACGACAACTTTTTAGCAGAATTTTCCAACATTGGTGATATTCTCTAACAAAACCTAGCCATGACTTTTAAATCACAACAAAATACTTTTTGAGTTGTCATAGTATCCGCTCAGTGAACAATGTAGTGGCATAAAACTGATTCTTCTGGAAGTGTAAAAGCATGTACAGTAAAACCTGTCTAAAGTGAACCCTTCAGGGACTGAGAAAATTGTTCAGCTTGGAGAGGTATTTGATTTCTAGAGGTCCCTTTAACATAGAGTTCTATTGGAATGAGACTGGGAAAAGGGTTCAGTTTAGAAAGGTTTCCAGTTTACACAGGGTTCAGTTTAGACAGGTTCCACTGTACTTATTCTGTACAGGAATGTGACTGTTCATTGTGTGGTAGGACTGTCAAACCTGGGCAAACTGGTTTTGCGGTAAAAGGTACGTCCTTTTTAACCCCTTACCTGCCTACGCCCTTTGCAACCCCCTTACCTGCCTATCTTATGGAGTTTGAGTGGACACAAAACAAAGACATTAATTACGTCAGCCAAGATTTACTAAATCAACACAAAGCTACTGTCTTGTATCCAGCTTACATTTTTTATATCAAAATATATTCATATCTTCTACGCTGTAGTATAGTTTATTTAAGTTTACTTTAAGTGAATTCAAAAACATCTCATGAATAAGGTTTCATTTTCAAACGAAACTATGAGAGGGAAGATACAGCGTCAACTGTATGTCATTAGTTGATGAGGATCAGTATCTGGTAAACAACACTCAGCTACTTGAAATTTCCATCAAAGTACTTTTCATCACTATCAAAATATTTTTTTTTAAATTTTGACAAAGTTCTCCATCGGTGGAAGTTACGCTATCTCATTTAATTTCCCTTTTTAAAAATATTCTTCCCTTTTAAACAAAAGTAAGATCAGTGTAAAGTTACGGTACGCACAGGTATACTGTTTACGTTGTGAACCCTGACACAATGCTGTAACGGATTAAAAATAGCAACTTTATGCGGTTGTCATGAGCAGGTACAATCTCATCAAAAGTTTAGTAACCCACGCAGTCTGACCTTCTTATTGATCCTCAGTATTCTTCTTTGTACAGAGGTTTTGTTTCCCAAAAAGTTTACTGACCCAAAACATTTTCCCACAAAGGCAGCCACAATACATTTTTTTTGCATATGATATATTCATTGTAAAATCATAATAAACTAGACCACTGCAATTATTGCTGGTAATATTTTTATAATTTTTTGCAGATTGTGTGACCAAGACATTTGTAATTTTAACCGTACACAGTAAAAGCTGTACTCTCTTTGTAATGACTCAAATTTTCTAAAAATTTACAAATCTTTGAAATTCAAGATAGTTGTTGATATTAGTGTGAACTTAATCAGGCTATACATCTTCTTTACAATTTTCATAATGAAATGCCAGAAAAATTTTTCAAAAAGCAAAAAATTTGGTAGGATTTCAGTCTTTTACACCCCACTTCCCTTTGTAGTGGTCAACATTCACCAATGAGAGCGACAGGATTGGACTCAACCATTGTGTATAAAGGTTATAATGGGTTTCATCTTTCTTAAAATCTGTCCCTCAGGTGCATTCCGCCTTTTTATGGGATGTAAAATCAATCCAGTTGAAAATGCCTCTGTGATCTTTCTATCAATTGTTGAAACACCCCTAAAGCTAGTTCATCCAACACTGATGGCACACTAAAAGGGTCGAGTTGTCTAGTTTGATGATTAATCAGCTGTGAAAGTAGGCTGAAAATTACAAAATGCTGAGCCAGCTCTTTTCTGAAATGGATTTTCCTACTGTGTAGGATAGAAATTTTGATTGAAGCACGGTTACTTTACCCTGTGATTGAAGCTAATCTGAAACTCATGGCACAATTTTTCTACTCTATCGAATTCAATTTCTTTTGACTGAACTATATGCCAATGTCTTTTCGACTGAGTTGCTGTTAAGTTTTTTCAAGTAAAAAAAATTGGGGAGGCTTTATTGCAAGTCTAGGGGAGAAATCCCTATGGAACTGACAACCCCAATAGTCTTATACAAATGCACTTGCATCCTTAATAATGAGAAGTATGGCACATCTGATCACGTACTGGGTCCTTCACACCGACATTCTTGCAGGTTGTAAATTTCTACGTATCCAGGTTTATTTGTTTTGCAAAAACTAATAGGGAGGTCCAAAGATCTTATTGATGCAAAGGCCATCCAGCAGAGAACCTTCAAATTGAAGCAGTGCTGGTATTTTCTACAGAACTTGAATTGATTAAATTTTAAATTGACAGTAATTGTATTAACGAGTCATTCAAATATTCTACCCACACATTTTGCACCTATTTCAATCCTCTGAGCGTGTAATAGCAGTATTACGCTGGTACACATCCTGATGTGAGACTTTTTCAGATTATTATGTCTCTGTGAAGTTATGTTCCTGTATGTGCAAGAGTGGTATAAAAATATGTGGTTGAATGCTTCCTATTTTTTTAAGCCAATCTCACCCTCTCAAATGCGTCACCCCTAAATATTGTCACCGTTCCAAGCTTTGATCTCACACAATAGTGTGGTTGGACTCAATGTTTACTACAGGATGGCTGAATTCAATTAACCAGGAGTATTATTAAAATATTCTAAAGACCAGAAACAGGCATTTTTATTTCTGTACTTCTTTGTATCTAGGTGCAAACAACTACACCCAAGTTTAGAAGTGAAAGGGGTTGTATCACTACCTCAAACTCATATGCTTAGGATTGTCAGTGCTTTCATCACCATATTTGTTAATTTATGTAACTATACCACTTTTGGATGTGAATATTATAACACACTTACCCGGAACGAAATAAAACGCTATGGGCAAGTCAGACATTGCTGTTCAAGTCAATGGTATTCACTTGCATTTACAGTGAGGTTGTTGGAAATTGACCCCATGTACAGGGAGGGATATAGCACCGCAGTGATGCAAATACTTTAGAAAAGGCACAAAAAGGGTATAGGTGGACAGTCGGGCAACTTAATATCTAGCCATGCGTACAGGTCTGTGTGTTCCCGGCGTTATACGGCCTCCACCACAGCCCTGCAACGGTCTATGGAGATTACTGGGGTCTCTGCCGTCCAGATCCAGACCGTAACGAAAAAACGGTCGAGTATGTTATGTTTCAGAAAACGAGCGGTTTTGGACGTTTGGAGAAATTAATCACATCTTTTCTGGGGTCGGTTAGGAGGTAAAGGTAGGCAGGGAATGGATTTTGCCCCAATAGAGCAGAATTTCGGCCAAAAAGACCGTTATTTTCGTTGCGGTCCGGATCCGGACTGCAGAGACCTGACTCTGAGTGCTAGTGGTGACCATTGTGTATTTTTGTTTGATATAATATGAGCACAATGTACCAAATAAGCGGTAATGATTTCTTCTGCATCTAAAATTTTCATGCACATTTGAGTCATAACCCGGGCACACACTGCAAAGGTGGAAGTGAACTTGGCAGCCAAGCTCTTGTGGACAGCCAAATACAGCAATCTTTCCAACAAACAAATTGACATAAGGCCAGGAAGAAAAAATAAATTGTTCATCGGAATCGCCGCTTCTACTTTGGCGTATTTGGAAATTTTTTTTTTTTTTGATCGCGGCAAATTCTTACTTCCGCATTACAAATATTTTTAGTACTGCCGCTGGTGGCGCCCTACACTTTGTCGGGTTTTCGCGGGCACGGGATTTTGAATGAGACTTCCAACGTAGTTGACCGCCAACACGTTGTTGTGACGTCTGAATTTGGCGAATCACGACGCAAAGTGGGTCGATTTGGCCAGAAATTTCCTCGTTTTGTAAAGGTTAGTACATGTCACATCGTGAGTATTAATTTGATCGCCAACATTTGACGTGATGGCCAACAGTTAGTTCCAAAGACGCTATTCAGTGTTTGTCCTGATATTACGTTTGGCGATTTATTCAACAAGATCGTGACAGCAGATGGACGGTGCGTCCGATTGAATGAAAATTGCATCGAAAGTATAAAATTTACGGCAATGACAAAACACATGGTTGCGTCGATGTTAAAGTACGATCTGAAAGATGACTATATAACTTCACTCCGATCACAGTACAGTGTTGTTAGACCATCGTGTATAATGTGTAGAGACAGTGGTAAAGAGGCCAAAACATGGGGCCAAAGTAAAATGAAAAAACTCAGATGCTAGGTCCCACCTGGAAAATATTAAAGGACAATACTGAATTGTTTGATTTCAGTAATTTGCTGTACATTTCAGTTTTATTCTGAGAGAATGTTGAAATTCTTGACCGCGGAGTGACGTCACTTTCACCTATTGCTAGCGAGTGAGGTGAATTGGGATTTGACTATACAGGACAGTGAACAATGCAGAAATTATGTGACAAAGGACAGAACTTAGTGTTTATCATTGACATAATGTTGAAACTTTGAATACTGGTGTAAAGGTTGAAAAATTCACACTTCAATATTTTGTTCTCACGGCAGTGTGATGCAAAAATGACGTAAAAAACCGCAAGTTCCCGGATGTCCGCGGTCAAGAATACTCAGAATATGTTGTGCAAACACTAACTGTGAATGTAATGGCCTATGCTATTGTTGGGAAATATAGTATTGAATTCAGTTACCAGTATCAGTGTTTCTTGTCTGAGATATTTCTGGTAAAAAGGGAAACAATTATCTTGCCTTGTCTGCATCTGTGCAAAAATGCCAGAGGACCGCGTTTACCTTCGGCCTAAAAAAAAAAAAAAAAAATTCGCTCGCCGCTCCAGGGACTTGGTCCAAAAAATCCGATGAACAAGATTTTTTTTTTCTCTGGCCTAAATAATAATTACACATAAGTATACATAAAATGTTGGTACACAAATAAGGAATCTGAGCTAAATGGTAGATATTTTGAATTATCACTGACCTACCAGTGATAAAAAGCTCTTGACGTCATCAAAACTACTAAATCATGATCGGTCACCCAATTTGACGTATCCCGGTAGTGATACTATGAGGTAAACAAAAAGAGTGTACACGTTGAACCATAACATCCTGTTTCGGAAACCGGTCAACCGGCGTGTACATAATATCTTTGTTGGCTGGCAAATTACTCATAGCCACGTGAAGCACACAGATAACGTGTGGGCGACAGATACCGGTATGCTGTACTTCGCAGATTCTGTAGTTGTTTACATGTCACAGGGCTTCAATTCTTCACTACCGGTGTAAATGTTTTGGTTAAATACCGGCAGTTGGCATTCTGAATCTGAGCGTGGAGGTCTCGATTCCACTTCCATGATCTCAGGTGACACCAATCCTGGTTGAACCCATACCCGTAATATCTGATCTGAAACAGTATCTATTTGGATGGAGATTCAACGGCAGTATCGATTACGTAGAAGTAAATTTTGTTTTGTCTCGGTTTTACAGTAGTATACGTCAAAGCGACCGACGCAATCCCGAATGTGGCAGCCAATGTTTTTATCAGATCAGCTGTATTACCCTACGAACAAAGTGGCCTCGCGCTGGTGTGTCGATCGTACTGGAAAATGAATGATATGATATAGGGGCCCGTATTGTTTTTATTTGTCCAAATATGCAAATACTTCTACTGTAGTATGCTTACACTATAAAAACCTACGGACGTCATCGATCAAGTCGGCTATTTACGAAAGCCGGGTGGTTAAACAACACAAGGTCACATCCACAACCATTTTATGCCGTCATCTCTAATCGATTGCGGCATTCAGTGTAGTTTTCACAAATCCGCGACAGTAATTAATTAAATTCTCTAACACCAACCTCTACCACTTTTCTTCCTTTCTAGAACATGGTACATGTCATCATTACACGTATTTTTTCATTCATATTTGCCCCTTACACTAAAAGAGCTTGGTGACCGATGAAATAATTAGTCGAGTTGGCAGTACAGCTGACGCATTATGTACGCCGCCATCATCTGAACTGGGAAGCCGGTTTCAGCGATCACACCAAACCCACTCACCTTGTACGGAAAAACCGCCTCACGATCGCCTTTCTGGTCTCCCTGATGAAGTCTTTCCGAGAGTCCCGTCCTTCATCAAGATCATAGATTCGGGGTTCTGTGACGGCAAAACGTGCTTCTGCCATGGCTCCGTATAACAATGCTTGTTACGATGCGTCGCCGGTGTCCTGAATACACCATACACAGCCAACACTTTCACACTGTGCCCGACCGCGGCTCGCTTCGTTTTCACTGGTTATGCCAGTTCCGGAAGAAACCATTAGTAAACGGGAGTGGCAGCATAACTTGGCGGCTGGGCCGATCAGGAATGATGCACATGATTTATATACCTAGAACACATACCCGAATTTATTTTATTGGGCATATCTATTTACAAAAAACAACACCTTATCTGAACTTTGATACCCCTATTTTGCACAGTTACAATGTAATAGTTGTGCATGTGACTGCCTATTTCTTAAAATAAAATGCTGTCAACATGCCTGTGAAATTTGACTTCCTCCCTCTGCAGATGAAGTTTTTTACCAAAATTGTTGGCATTTGTTTTGTGTAAAAGTACGTTTTGTTTTGAGCTGGGTCTACCATAATTTTAA
Organism: Ptychodera flava; assembly: GCF_041260155.1. Classification (NCBI taxonomy): domain Eukaryota; kingdom Metazoa; phylum Hemichordata; class Enteropneusta; family Ptychoderidae; genus Ptychodera; species Ptychodera flava. Next base: position 11,296,582 of record NC_091945.1, on the reverse strand, counting down.
TTCTATTGTGATACCATGGTGATCAATAATCTTGTTAGCCCGTTTTTAAGGTGATGCTTATGGACTGCACGCCGAATGGAATTGAACAAAATAAAATATGGCTCCCAGCTGTTGGTGTGTTCGAAAAAATGCTTCGCAAGTCTTCAAAACAATGGTGTGATGACATGGTTGACATGTTACTTGAATAATGCAAATAATTATTCCATTCATTCTACCGAAACATCAGCAATATGTCAAGTTTGACAGAAACAAGTCATTGACAATGACATAGTCCCCACTTGTAATAGGAGTATTAGTCTTGATGGGGCAAGGAAATGTGGTCATTAAGAAGTATCACTGTAGTGTATATGTTGAGATCTATGGGCACATAGGTCTATGTCGTTGTTCTCAATTTGAAACACATGAGGCATGTCTTAGTTATGGTTCTAAATCGGGAAAAAAGATCAGACCTTTAGCTGTATTGGCCAGCCAAGAAATACATATGTGCATAATAAATGAGGTACAAGATGTGACATCTTAAGGTCTAATATCCTTCAAAATTGGAGGGTATAGAACTTGTGGTTACTGAGTTATGCATATATATGTAAAATCAAGATCAAAGGTCATCAAGGTCACGTGACATTTTGAAAAAAAAATTGTATAGCTAAGTAATCCCTATATGCCAAAAATCAGCTCTAGCTCTATTCGCTTTCCCAGAATTAGATGTGTGCATAATTAATGAGGTAAAGCGTGTATTTGGTCAAAAACTTTCTATCCTATAGTTATCCCTATATACCAAAAATCAGAGCTCTATTGGCTTGCTCAGAATTAGCTTTGCACATAATTAATGAGGTACAGTATGTGGCGTCATAAGGTCTCCCATCATACCAAATATGAAGGGTGTAGCACTTGTGGTTACTGAGTTATGGACAAATATGTATATTTCAGGTCAAAGGTCACCGAGGTCACGTAACATTTTGTCAAAAACATTGTATTGCTGAGTTATCCCTATATACCAAAAATCAGACCTCTAGCTCTATTGGCTCGCTCAAAATTAGATATGCACATAATTAATGATGTACAATATGTGGCGTCATAAGGTCTCCCATCATACCATATATGAAGGGTGTAGCACTTGTGCTTACTGAGTTATGGACAAATATGTATATTTGAGGTCAAAGGTCACCAAAGTCACGTGATATTTTGTCAAAATATCTGAGATATCTGCGTGAAGGGATGGACTCACGGATAGACGAATGGACGGACATGACCCAATCTATAAGCCCCCTAGACTTCATCCATGGGGACTAAAAACTGTGTCACTGCATCCTTTTTGCAATATGAATACGATGAGAAACTAAATTTTTATTTTTCTTGGCCTCATACATGGGAGTCTACGGTGAACTGCCTTATACATTGGAGTCTATGGAGGTGTAAACTAAAAATAGCGCCAATGGCACTTGATCACAACTGGCACATTGTGAAACTACTCTATCTCTGGGTACACCTGTACATGAAATACTGAATGGGTAGGTGCTGCGGGTTTGGAGTTTGTCAGTAAATGCACACACAAAACAAAGTCCCGAAGTAGCGAATTCCAGCCATTTTCAAACCACACTGTTTGTCAGTGGGGTAAGCAATATTCGCAAAAATCACATTTCCAGGCTAATAGACTATGTTTTACGAAATCACACGTCCTTATCACAAATAAAACGATCTTTGTCTTTAAATCAATGCGCCAGTAAACAGGTCCAGCAGCTAGTTATGTCATCAAGTCTGTAATGTTAAGGGTCATAACAAATGTGAGAAATCTAAAACATTAAATATGTTGTTTTTTATCAATTTTATTACCAAAAGCGCATGAAATCTCTGATACTTTGAATCAGCCATCCTGCATATTTCTAACATTCATCAAAACCTCATTTCTGTTCCACAACTCATTAAATAGTCCATAATGCGGATTGGTGTACATTCCAAAACTACATATATGAAAGACCCCTAAAATCAATTAGTTAAAGGGGGGTTAGAAATTTCCCAAAACTATCTAACCCCTGCTCCGTTTGGCTCCATTTTTCGGAATCGGAACCTTGGAACCAGTCTGAATATCTGTACCAAATATCAATGCAGTCTGTTCAGCGGTTTTTGACTTTTTGTCGTTTACGGAAAATGGACACTGAGTCTGTCTGACACCGGTTGAAGGTAACCCTATATCACAACTTCCAGATGTGATAATGACCTATGGTCATTATGTTAAAAAATGCCGCCAATGGCGCTTGGACATAATGACCGCCTAGTATTATCGGCATTTATCAACAACCACACTCACTGTGAATTAGACAGACCACGAAGTCAATGAGCAACATATAGCTGAAAGACTATTTTTCACATTGCGATTTTAAGCTCATTTTTATGAGAAAAGAGACATGTATATGTATATGGAGAAATAGCAGAAGACATATTTGTAAATGTTTGTTAAGTGACAATCATATATGCATCTCTTGAAATTTTGTGGTTATAAGGTATAACACTAGTGTAAGAATAATGAGGTTAGAATAAGTAAGTAAAGCTAAGTTGACAGTAATTAAGATTACAAAATTATACACTAAGCTGGGGAAATCTGATTGAAATAAATGTTGAAAAGTAGCAAAGTCATGGTCATCTTTTGTCTAATACCTTGTGTAAGTTCATGAACTTTACATAAATCTTGCTGTAGATTTGTTGCTAATGGGCAATAACTGTGTTTCAGATCATTTGAGAGCAATCCATCCATGACAGGTTTAAATTGTAATATACTTCTATTTAAAGGAGAGAAACTTCTCAAATAATTTTTTTCCCTGTAATTTCCTGTGAGAACACATGGACAGATGCTCAGAACTCTATGCTGGTGCTACCTTGATAACTAACCTACAACTTGTAACGTCATTGTCTAACCTGTTCACCCCAATTTCCTGTAGACAGGTCCACACTCTCCATTGATAACAATGGGTTTGGGCCATACCATTGTAGTGAAAGACTGTAACATGTGAGGTTGTGGATACTTAATCTCTGGAATGTCAAAGTCTGTATATTGACTCAAGGATGTTTACTTAACAAATGCCTAGGGTCATCTCAAAAGTGAGAATCTAAACTACGAAATATGTTCTTTTTAATGCTTTTGATGCCCAAAAGAGCATAGAAATCTCTTACACTTTGAATCAGTCATCCTGCATATTTCTAACATTCATCAAAACCTCATTTCTGTTCCACAACTCATAAAACAGTCCACAATGCAGGATTGGTGTACATTCCAAAACTACATATATGAAAGACCCCTAAAATCAATTAGTCTAAAAAGGGGGGTTAGATAGTTTCCCAAAACTATCTAACCGCCGCTCCGTTTGGCTCCATTTTTCCGAATTGGAACCTTGGAACCAGTCTCTGTATCGGTATCAAATATCAACACAGTCTGTTCAGCAGTTTTTGACTTTTTGTCGTTTACGGAAATGGACGACATCAAACACCGGTTGAAACCACCTCTATATCACAACTTCCAGTTGTGATAAAAAGTCATCTAACACTGCCAAATTTGATTGCATTGTGAAACAAATCGACGTGCATCTGTATGGGGTAGGGAACTATCCTTGTGCAAAGTTTGAAAGAAATTGACCAGGGCATGTCTGAGATATCTGCGTGAACGGACGCACGCACGCATAGACGGACGGACGGACAGATGGACGGACAGACGGACATGACCAAACCTATTGGTCTCCCTGGACGGTGTCCGTGGAGACTAATAATGACAAAATGGATATACGATAATGAAGAAAACATTTCTTGCTGTAAATTATGATTGTGATGTGATTATTGACTTTTCCAAGAACCCATTTTTAAAATTAAAACTTTCAAAATGGATTTTTCAATTTTCTTGGTTGCTTATTGTTTTTCATTCGCTCCACTATTGAAAATTATTTCAAATACACCACCAGCTGTATATGTGAATGTAGTAATTCACGAAGTCGTACTGTTGATGTTTGAAATGCCCAGATGACCATAGAAGCCATTATCTAGATGTTTACTGACAAAATAAATTACCATTTCAACAAAACATCTAACTTTAAATAGACAAGGAAATTGCAAATCTTACATTTATTCCTTTGTTTTAGATAATTGCTCGTAACAATTTTTACCGGTATATCATTTCTTTGTGAATGGAATTTTCTTTGAGATTTTGATCATATCACTCTGACTTGTACAGATGGGATTTCAAAGAAATAAAAGAATGTGTATAGTCAGTCTTATTGACACTACATTAGTTGTGGGTTGCTAGGAATGCTTACCACAATGAAAAGTAATTGTGACCATCATAAATAAATTTCTTTCTTTTCTACCTCATTTGAAATGACAAAAAAACATCATTAAGTTTTTATCTACAGAGCATTACTTATACTGGCTTCTTTTTCAAAAACGAGAATTATCTTTCCTGACCTCAAATATGGCTCCTTGCCAGAACTATTTGCACGGCCAGTGTCTTTTATGATGTAGCGACCATCATTGGCAGGTGTCGAGTTTGATCCAAGTGCAAAATTTAATAATGAAATTTGCTTGCCACTAAATATATTTATTTTATAGCTTGCAACCAAATGTGTGTATTATGGCTAAAGCAGTGTTGTCATTAAAGTTGAAGAACATGGTTTGGCAACTACGGTAACATTTGTTTTGCCGGTTGTAAACTTAATTGACATTTCAAAGGGAACTTGTGTATCAGCGTAACCCTTTGAGTGCCAAAGCCAATTTTTGTCGCCTCTATCAAATATAATGCAGATAATTTTTTTCAGTTCCAGGCAATTTTTATCTGATTTTCCCAAAAATTTTGATCAAAAGCTGTAGCCAACATAAAGTCATGTCCATTTGGTCTTTCATCCAAAAGTATAATGCAGACAATTTTTTCAGTTCCACGTCAATTTTTATTGGATTTTCCAAAAAATTTTGATCAAAAAATGTAGCCAATAAAAAGTCATGTCCATTTGGTCTAAAATTTCATCAAAAAATTCAAAAAAATTGGAAAACCAATGCACAAAATTTTGATAGGAAAAATCACAGCACTCAAAGGGTTAAGAACCACGGGGGACCATGGCTCTGGTTTGGAGTATAGTGAACATGAACATGAACATCCCAAAAGACCTGAGTTCTAATATTTAAAGTAGCTGTAACTTTTGACAGTTTTTTTCCACAATTTTTGTTTTGTGTGTGAATTGCAAGTTCTTATCCTAGTCCCCAAAGCCTGCTGGAACATCCACTATTTAATTGTCTACGCGGCATCTATACCTGTAAAATGTACCGTTATTATTTGTATTTGAATTCTAGTCAAGAACTAAATTCACTTGTCAAAAATGCAGTTACACATGTACAGGCTGAGTTGACAAGCTGCTTTCTGTGTATCTCAACATGCTTTGGGGAGTAGAACAAGAAACTGTAGTTGAAATCAAAAACAAAAATAGTGAAAAATCATCAAAAGTTCCAGACACACGTACCTTTCAGAATGCAAAATGGAAGTTTACTGTCTGCACAAATCTTGCATAGTTTGAAAAGAAATTCATACTAGTTGAGCTACATCTTGAAACTGATTTGGAATTTTGTTTTTTTATATGAAATAATCTGAAGTCTTACATTATTAATAAAAGTTCTCTTCATTGAACCATACACTGTGGAAAAACTGGTGATGAATTGCACAGAACATTTTTTAACTTGAATTTTCCATTTTTTTACAAAATAGCAAAACCGGAGCAATCGACATTTTGTTTGACAAAAATACTGAACCATCATTCAATACAATCATGGGTATGTGTATATTAGAGTGGTTTCTGAGAAAGAAGACCATTTGTCGAAGAACTGGTGTTTCAGTAGTGATTTGAAAACCATATTTTCAATGGAGAGAGATATATTCCAAGATGTTCTATTTGCTATTCCATTTGATCAATACATTTTTTCAGGATCTTTGTTTATAAAATATGTTAGATTCTAGAAATTTTACAAGGTGTAATATAATTATGAGACTAAAATAGGTACAAATAAACAAAGTGGAAGACAATAGTATTAACAATGGCTTTACCTTATTGTAATGATTGAAGTTCATGGAATTTTACCAAGCTGTGCAGCAATATGATTAAAATGAAATGAGATCACATGCACTGATGATTGGACAAGCAGTGTAAATAAAAGGTGCATTTCAGACTTTGAGACACAGAACAGTGATAAGAATACCCATCTCATGATGCAAAGTATACCCACAATGCCATGATGCAAAATATACCCACAATGCAAAGACTAAGAGTACCTATGATGTAATGACTACCCATGATTCCAAGAATCAAGAAATAATTACGAAGACAAACAATGATTGCAATGTACAAAGTTTTTCTTTTATTTTTATGTATTCTTTCTTGTTGTTTTAAATGTCATACAGCTATGGTGGCAGATACTGCCGGCAGATGAAATTACATAATTGATGAAAAATGGATAACATAACCGAAGCAATAAAAATTCACACCTAAAGTTTACTTCAAGCAGGTTTTCTACAAAATAATGGCATTTCAAATGTTGTTGTTGTTGTTTCATAATATTCACTGTGTGGTAATAAATTTCACTCCTGTTTGCAAATTACTGCTTCAAAAAATGTGTTTGATTGCTTTGGGTCAATCAAACGCTGGAGAAAAACTCCGTAGGAATACTTAGACAATAGTACCATATTGTTATGAAAATTCAAATAAATTACTATCCAGCAGTCATAAAACTAATAAAACTGAAAAAATCCCCTCAGCAACACAGTATTTTCTGATTGAAATCTATCTTTTGAGCGAGCAAACCAGACTGTCCGCAGTTCTATTGAGCAAAGCTTCACATTCAACTTTTACAACTCAGAAACAAGTCCTGAGGTGGGGGCACTAACTTTGATCAGGCCTTGAACTTGTTTGAAATCCTTGTGGTCTTTATCCCCCAAGAGTTGGAGTAGCACCGATTCGCTGGTCGTAATGATGGCACCAGCTTGCCTCAGTCTCTGTAAAGTACAAAGTAAAATACTGATTGAAACACAAACAAGTCATTGACAATGACATAGTCCCCACTTGAAATTGGGAATTTGTCTGTGGAAGGGTAACTAAATTGAAGTCAATATGATGCGCATGAAAAAGAAATGATGGTGCCAAAGACCAGTCTGTGACTGATGCCCATACTGGATTGGACTGTAATCAAGTAGACATTGGCATGGATGGCAGAGGTTAATGTCCTTTTCCTAAGTTAATAGAATTAAGTATGTCATGCACTGGCTCTTGAAAGGGCAAAATCCAACTTCTCTAGCAGAAACTGGGCCAGGCATGTCTGAGTAATGGGTCTTGACATAAAAAGTCAGAAGGCCTGATATAAGCAAAAAATGCCCATGTTCAGTACAGAAGAGACTTACTATAATTAGCTGTTGATACTGCTAAATGTCTTTCTTGAGACATTGTATGATCAACATATGCGGCAAGTTTCATCAGATTTAGAGCAGTCACTTAGGATATAGATCTCTAATTACAAACATTCTTTCCCTGTATAGAGGCCTGACTTTACTACAGAAAACAATGGGGTTGGTCCATACAATCGTGGTGAAAACTGGTGAAATCTGGGCTGCCACCCTAAGTACAAAAGGTCGTAAAATAAGTCAATTGGTAATTAATCGACAAGATGATGCTGTACATTTTTTCATCCTATTATAACAGTGACAGATTATCACCTGTACCATGTTTCATGAAATTTGATGCAGTACTTCCAGACATTCACCCCAAAATTCATGCAAGTTAGCAAATTAGCAATTGCGTTCTATAACAGCACTGTGAGATCAAAATTTGTACCAAGTTTCATCAAATTTGATGCTGTATTTCTGCACATATCAAACTAATTAGGAAAGCTCATTAAATATGCAAATTTGAAATTAATTAACTTGACACTGAATGGGGAGGGCAATTGTATTCAGCTTAAACTTTATCCTCCAACTTGCAATACTATTCACACACAAAAACATTTTTGTCACTGGGTACAATTTCTTGAAATAAGCTCATTGGATGTCACTTTACTGGCCAATCAACTAGCCTAGCAGAATAAGGGGCCATGAATAATTAAAACACTTGCATGATAGACACAACTAATTGTGTTTGGTCTCAACCCCACTCCCCCAAACGAAAGTTTGGAAGTGCAAAAATCCAACCAAGCCTCATTCGTTATCACTGTCAGCATACCAACAATCCGTAATTACGTCGCTATGAAATAACACATACGCTGCTAATCCCCCTCCCCCACATACCCCCTCTAAATCAATCTTTGTTCAGTGTCAACACAACAGTGACACAACCAATAGAATGAAATGAAACAGTGTATCCAAAATGATTGTTGCGTTAGTTTACTCGTGCACCAAACCACATGCATGTCAAAAGAATGCTGGTGTAGTGCCGGTGCCACACAGGCCTGGTACGCGCCAAACATTATAGCGATATTTTGTGATACATAAAAACATGTAGCGAGATGTTGCGATATGAAAACATATGGTACGACTTCTTGAATGGCTAAATTCACAGATACAGCTCAAACAGTAATCAAAATACAGCTAAACCCCCTCCCCCTTAACACAGAAGTTGCGTTAACCACACCAATCAATCATTCAATATACACGGACTCAAGATATAAACTTCATTCTTGCGAAACAACATCATACACTTGACATAAGAAAGGAGAAGCAACTCTTAAAACAGAGGGCATACATGATTATACTCACTTGGTAGGCAAACTGTCTGTCCATTTGACTCCTTGATGAGCAAGCATCAGCAACAACGTGAACGTCAATACCCCTTGATAGTAAGTCTAAGGTAGTTTGTTGAATGCACACATGGGCCTAACAACACAAGGAAAAACAAAGATTGATTATGACCAATCCGTTCATCAATACAAGACTACTTTAATAACAAAGTTAACAGTTTTATAACCCAGGTCTTATCTCTATTCTGATTATCATTGTAAAATTTGGATCAACTATGTGCAAGCAGTGTTGGAAACTGGCCAGAATATTTGCCAGACATCAGGACTGGTAACTTTCAAAACTTGCCTGTCCTGCCAGAAAGTTGCCTGTCCTGAATTTTTGGACAAATCCATTCATTCAAAAAACACAAAACCATTATGTACTTCAAACTGTAAACAACTTTATTTTCAACATGAGTATTAACTGTGATCTTACAAACAAACTGTTCTGAATTCCACTGTTTGAAATGAATTCTAATCCGGACTTGAATACAAAATTTCTGCAATAACAATGCTTATAACACTCTGATTAATTATTAGTTAATTCAAACACACTTTGCCCATATCGCTCAAACAATTAAAAGGTTTCACGATAGCAGTTTTAACAACGGGGAAACAATTTTTTTTAATTTGTCTCCATTTTATGTCACTTTATCGTATAAAACCAAGATGCAATCTGTCATCGAATTGGTACTACAATCAACCAAACTGAAAAGATTGCTGAGCAATACAGAAAACATCATCTGGCAAAGAAATCAAAAACTGTGAGAGCTGCCATATAAGTAATCAAAGTTGGCGGCATCAATTAAATAAACCAATCCGCTCCTCAGACCAAACCGATTTCAAAGGCCGTTTACAGCAAATATTGTTAACGAAACAATGAAACCTGGGAATGGCTAAACACAGAGAAACAAGATTTATTTCTCGAAGCAGCCCTTCACAACATGCTTTTCAAACACCGGAAAGCAGGCACCAATATCGACCCGTAATCTATAACAAAGTCCACGAAAAATTGACACAAAACTAAAAGTTCGGATAAATGCCTGAAACAAACTTATCGTTGACAGATTAGTACAACATTTACTGTTAACATAACAAGCACTAGCAATGCTCAAAATATGCCCTAAAACAAAAATCCTTATACATGTAAGCGTCCAGAAACTTCGGTCGATGCTGGGTGATGTTAATTATAATATGACACCACACACCGGATCGCTCACTATAGAGTCAGTCAATAGTGGCTAACTCTCTCAATAACGAATCTGGCTTCTCCTCCTCGAGGACGAAGATGACTTCATCACACAACCAAGCGGATGGGATACAAAACAAGAGAGCGACTGATGAAGGAACCCCATTTTTGGTTCCGAAACACCGTTAAGACGAATCACTCAATCAACAAACCGGTTTACCAGGGACCCAAATCACATGACTAGGGTCAAAGCACTATCGATTCACCGGTGTCTCACCATGTATTCCACACAAAATAAATGCAATGATCCTTTTATTTACCATATCGTAATACTAAACAATCTTGGTAGAGCCGATGTGTGGAGTTGCCCTCATTTTCCTTTATATCCTTTATATCTTTCCTTTATATCTTTATATTTATAGCACTGGCTGATATCGCGCAAATCTCACTTAGTGTGAGATTTACTAGTATGAGCGACTTCCTGTTTACCCGTGTTTACATGTCTCGCTTGCATTGCGTTCCGGCGTCACACAGTTGCACAGTTTCAGTAGCATAAGCGCGTCGAAGTCAGACGTATTGGTATACTACATTTCGTTTATTTTACACAACATCTAGAAGCAGCTGATCGATGAGATTACTGGGTATGCCGTATGGGCTACTATCGAGAGCCCGACACACGGACGTGGAAGTACAATTTTCTTCCCGTCCGACTGAAAAGTTACCCGTCTCGGACGGGAGGACGGGCGGTAGTTTCCAACGCTGGTGCAAGAGTTGTGTCATATGCACATGCATGATGCTCAATCACTGGCAAGATTTTGTTTTCAAATCTTTGTTGTTCGTGAACTCATCTTCAGTTTAAACTTCAAACAATCTATTTGGTGTTTCACCTATATGAAGGGCCAGAGAAAATTTTTGACAACTGACCTTTTATTTAAATTCTAAAGGATGATATAAATATCTTTTTAAGAGTACTTTCTTTATAATGTCAAAAGATACTAAATTTGACCCACTGTGCCATAACCTCCTTCACTGACTCTCTTGTCTTTGAAAACAGCTGCTACTGCGAGCAATGTGTAGCAGTTTGGAAGGTAAAATCTGATTGGTGTGTTGTCATTACTTACATCAACTTAGGAAGTCCGAAACTATGGCTATCCTCAACCTGATTGGATGTTTGGGAGTAATTCAATAATAATAGTGGCTTCAGCCAAAGAACTGGCTAGACACTTTCATGATGTTCCGCATAAGCCCTACACAAGCAATACTTTTTTTGAAAAATAAATTTATTCTAACATCGATATCAAATGAATTCAAATCTACACAGTGGTGAATATGTTCAATGAACAAATAAAAGGACAAGGTGTTGATCTGAAAAAGTAGCCCCTTAACTTGAAAGGAGAGAAAGAAAAAATATTTGAGCAATACACAATACCATATTTTTGACATGGCGCCCTCTAGTGGCAATTCCAACTTTTCCTAACATTTCTATGAGTAAAGTTCTTGTACCAACATTTTTCACCACAAAATGACATTGAAGTGTATACATTCAACACCTATTCACTAACAACAATATAAATTATTATTCTTCAATACTTTTGTGAAAATGTTTTCAAATTTTATAGAATTTATTTGTGATAACTGGTGGTGAGTAGCTACTTTTCCTTAGTTTTGAGTTTTTCAAAAGCGGATTGATTTCTATCAATATGAAGTATTACTTTTTTCCTAACTCTTTCCTTTTAAGATAGTTACTGATATGCTTATTCCAAATGCAATGTCCAAGTTACTAATTTTGATTGTCTTGGATTATTGTGGACACTTTTATCTCAGGAATAAACATTTGACACAATTACTACTGTTTCCATTCGTTTATTTCAAGGCTCTTTGTTTTCTTCCGGAATGAAGTTTCATATCAGAAATATATACCGCATATAGTGTATTTGTAACTGGCCATTAGCTGCAGACTCAAAAAATATTTTGGACTGTTGTGAAATGTAGGAACACTGTTATGCCATTGACAACTATACTGTCTAACTACTTATACAACACGTTTATGGGTAATGAAAATGTCTTTTTTGCATCTAGTTAGTAAAAGTTGCGGATCAAATTTTCTGGAAAGCAAAGTGATGCACCAATGAAAATATTTCATCTTGAACTTGAGACAGTCAAAATAACAGTGTAACATCCAACAACAGATGAAAGCTGACTTTTGGAATATTGAATTAAAAACTGGGAATCAGTGAAATTGTACAAAAATATGAAATTATTCTATTAGAGAGCCAACATGAATCACACATACATGTAAGATTACCAATGCATTTACAGTTAAACGAGTCAAATATGTTTTGCAAAAGTCACATATCTATAATCAGTATCTCCAAGAATGAAAAGAAAAAACTTACTTCAATTCCAAACAGGATTACAGATTTAGGATTATCAATCTCCTTCATGGCTTTCTCCACATCTGGTACAAACATTGAGAATTTGGTTTTTGGAAATGGTCCTTTCACAAAATCTGGGTCAAAATCTTTACTGAGTTCTTTCACTGTTGGACCGAGTCCTGTGGGATACTGAAAAAAATCAGTTGATAACAAAAAGATGTATCAATACATGATGTTACAATGGTGATTGGCAATACAATGCATTGTGCCGGTGGTAACAGTATTTGTGGTCCCTGCAACAGTGATATAAGTAGTGGTACCAGCATTAGTAGTCTTGGTGGTAGTGATGGCAGGGATGATGTTGATGCTGCACATATGTCAATGTACGACACAGCAGACCCTCAACTGTGTGAATGTGAGCCATTAAAATCTGTATGAAACAGAGCACAATGGATGTTATTATTACTGAAATGTGTCAGTTTTCCAAGTTCATGGTAACCAATTAAGTTAGCTCCTAGGGTGTCTCCAAATCTGAGCTATACCACTGGCAGATACTCCGCTGCAGCAAACAATTTCCCACCAAAATTTTTAAGCACAAGTTTACCAATTGTTATGAATTTTGTGTAGTTTTTTTGACAATTTTGGATCAAATGGACAATACTTTTCATTGGCTGCAGTTCTGGATCAAAAATTTTGAAAAATTCTGAAGAATGTTGTGTGAGTTACATTGTATAAAGGTGGTAAAAATTGACTTTGGCGCTCAACGGGTTAACATGGCACGCATGAAGTTGTCCTATCAGAATGATGCACTGGAATATTTGACTCTTGTTGTTACAACAAATAGTAACAATTTTGATTAAACTTGCGGCAGCAAAGCCAAAACAACCACTGTTTCTGCAAAATGTTGAGGGCCAACTAATGGATGGTACAGCACACATTGTTAACCCTTATCCTGCCAAGTTCACATGTCAAATCAAGTCAAATTGGCGAACACCGGTGAAGCATCACACATCTCATATGTTGCATTTTAAGAAGAAATTGAACATTAGAAAGTCTCTGAAAACATAGATACTGTGAATATGATTATTACAGACTACAGCCTAGTGGGTAAAAATACATATGGTTTTCACTCAATACCACTTTTTACTGACTTGGCAGATGGGGAGGTGATATTGTCTGGCTGGAAAAGGTTTAAAGGAATAGAAGTTGCTAGTTCATCTTCTCTGTCAAATATACATTGAAATACCCAGTATTATCCTTCATAACATAATGGATTTCTAATGGTATGCAATTTTATTGTTAACAAATGAATTCTAATCCAGTCTGAAATTCAGTTGTCAACAATCACAGCTAAACACTGAATATCACACACACACACACACACACACACACACACACACACACACACACACACACAAATACAAAAGTTGGACATTGTATTTCAACATGATTTTGAAACAAAAATGTAGTTTAAAAACTTAACAATGGAAAATACATCAATGGTTACAGCTATTGGATCTTTAACCACTTATCTTATATACACTCACCTGTTCTGTAACAATCACAGGTATTTTCAGGATTTTGGCTGCTTCTACCTGTTAAAAGAAAACAATACATATTGAATTAATATTAATATCACTTTCTTTGACAATACTGTATTTATCACAATTATAGTTTTATTTGATTGAATTGTCTTTTACACTTTTTTTCTGTGAAGACACTTCAGTTTGGACAATATTTGCTGAATAACAGATAACTTTGTCCATCAAGAGGAATTTAGTAACAATATTATTGTCAAATAACATGGTCTATATTTAAGGTCCTACTCCTCGGGTAGTTAATATATGTCCTTCAGCAAATAGCCATCTGCTGCTCCTCTGAAAAATCCACACATTCATGTAATAATATACCATGTTGATAAAACTCTTGTCATTGTCTGAATGCAAGCAAAGTCTTTTGTTCATTGATTTTGAGTAAGTGGTCAGCAAAATTCTTCATGAGTATGGTCTCCACAGGCACTCATAATAAATCAAGTATAATAATTCAGTGAAGTGTTTTTTCTGTGTCATATTTCTCTATGTAGGAACAAAATTGCTGTCAAGGCTCATTGGTGGTCAAGGCTTATTGGTGGTCATTTTGCAAACAGCACTCCCCTACATTTCACATTGTGCAGATCAACATGGGTATGTGGTCATTTGGTGAAACAAAGATCTAAAAATAAAATACTATACATGTAAAAAGGGGAAGGCTGGCTTATCGAGAGTCTGGAACACATACATGTGTACAGGTAAGAATAGGTAATCTAATGTGAAGTTACAAACATTCAGAATGAGATCAGTATGTAATGACTTTCATTCGCTATCCATGCGAGAAGATTATGTGTTCATGTCATTTGCAGTTCATGTAAGGTCACATACAAGCTGGGCTGAAGATACTGATCATTTAATAGCAATACTTCACTAAAGTTTCTCCCTATACTTGCAGCGATAAATTCATCGATGTTCCGAGATGTGAAAAACGAAGAGCATTTATTTGTAGACTTTACAGCAGTTTTTCAAAAACCTACAAAATCATTGGATACTGAATTGCTAATAGGAATTCAATACCCATGTTAAGAAATGGGGCAAATATCAGCACACAATGGACCATACAATGTTGTTAAGAATCTCACTCTGTCGGCTGAAAAACTTGTTTTTAAATATTTTCTTATCCAGGCTCTCTTGAAATTCTTTCTGATTGATGATTATGAAGGGAAGTATTTTCGCCCAGACATGCAATATATGTGCATTACACAGCGTACACTCACAGTCTTGAGTCCACTGAGAACACACTCCTTACTGGAGGATTTACCCATATATATTAATAATTTGAATGTGTATTTCATAACTTTAATAGAGGGCCACTAAGCCAAGAGCATCTGAAGATAGTAAAAGTATTCGAGCCTAAATGCGTAGAACCTCAAACAGGCAGGGTGCTGGTTCAGCAACGACAAAAAAAGTGATTATCAATCCAGCAAGGTTTGGACTTTGATACTTAATCGCACCTTTTGTAAACAAAATAAGCTGCGCACTTTGGATCCGTGTTTGGATTTTGTCCAGGACTACAGTGTTCAAAGGATGGCATGCCTCTTTAGTGGTATATCAAGGGCAGTTATTTAATGCGATTAGTTTGCAGACCAGAAAACCTACTGAACACTCCAAGGACTTGTTGATTTGGCGCCTATGCACGGTCGCACATTGGTGTTGACTGTTGGAAGTGTACATGTGACTGTGTGCCACGCCTCCATGACAAACTGAAATCATATCAGTACATGCAAGGGGAGAAAAAAAGAGAACTGACCAGCCTTTGTGTAACAGTGAGGATGTCCGCGAAGTACTTTATGTGGGGGCGAAACTTCTCTTGCATGTCACACAAGAAAAACGCAGTTGATTTGGTGTCGAGGTTTCCGAGTGTTTTGGACGCTGCCATCTTGGTATTGCAATGAATCATGGGTATACTTGTTTTGTATGAAAGACACGAAAAGCGTCGTCGTCGAAAATAAGCCGGCGGCAGAAATCCTAGACACTTTTTTATCGACCTGATATTCATGCACATGTTTTTCACGCTTTAATGACGCTCATCTTTTGTAAATCAGCGGAGCTGGGTTTTTGACAGAATCTCACAGACGAACTACGACCTTTATGACCCTATGCAAATTAGTAGTATATGACCTCAAGCCAGTTTGAATCAATGGCATATCAACAAAGGGAAGGCAAGGCAGCGGCGGTCGCCCTTTCAATGTCTGGAGAAAATGATAATGACTTCGTTATCATTATACACGGTCACGGCGCACGATGAATGGACTGATAGTAACTGTTTGGCGAGATCGCAAAGACACCAGCACTAGGCTACCGACAGCAGACATCCTATTTTGAAGTTTGACGTCGAGCTGGCCCGGTGCGCTCGTTCAGAATACCCCGGTAGTTTTGCGCGCAAGCCGCAGAGTAATCTCCGGATCATCTTTACACGGCTTCCATGCATCTTTTGTAGCGCCATATGGTTGAAATACACGGAGTGTTACATGCCCTGCCGGGACTACCTGAAGGTGAGTTTGAACCTCATGAACAATCTGGAGATTCAGCCGAGAAAAATTTTGTCACATATTTTTTTTTCAGAGAGGCAGGGGAATTTAATTTATTACCTGTCCTATCTATAATGAGAGAACTCATGCGCGTTCTTTATGAAAAACACTCTCCTCTGTAAGTGCCAAAGTGGCGCTAAAGATTTGTTTGTTTTGAGCGCCCGATCTCAAAACCGGACAAGCCCACCGCTATTATTGTAACGCTCCTTAAAATTTGCATAGGCAGGTTAGTCTTCATCAGAAATAATGTTATCAGATAAGGAATATGATATCGAAAATATTAACCTTTTTCAAGATGGTTAACTTTTCAAACAGTTCATCATTAGTATATTTCAGAGTCACAAGTTTATAACTGCAGTGTATTGGGAAAATTATTTTTTTTTAAACAGATTATTTCCACAATGCAAAATGCAAATTTAATTCCAATGTTAATTGCTTAATTGTTGAAAATGTGTACCTTTCATGTTAGCAAATTTTCAAATAATTGTGATATTCCACTCATCAGAATATTTCACCATGAATCAGTAAAAATCTTTGAAGTTTATTAAGGCATCTATCAATTTCTAACATTCATTACCAGTTTTTTTTTTAAATATTTAAAGAAGAGATAGACTAAACACACAAACTGCAGATTGTTTCTTTTCTTATTAACTTAAAGTTCTTACATATAAATATATGTATGTATATATATATAAATATATATATAAATATATATATATATATATATATATATATATAATATATATATAATATATATATATATATATACATATAGACATATTTACAATACTATATATATATATATATATATATATATATATATATATATATATATATATATATATATATATATATATATATATATATATATATATATATATATACATAGACATAAATTTACAATACTTCAGTGCTGTAGGGTTGTTTCCATACCCTGTCATTATATCAGTGGGGGCTGTGTTACCTCGGTAATAACTTGAAAAGTACTGTAAAGTACTTTGAATGAGCTGCATGCTTTTTCAGCGATTTTGGATTTTCATTGCAATCGGCAGGTTTGTAATTTAGCTGAATTGACCATAGCAAATATGGTGAAAAGTGTAAATAAGGGGCATCTTAAATTAGCAAATTTAAACACTCAGGCAAAATTACCTATAAAAGCCCGAGTACGAGGGTTTTATCTGACTTAAAAACTATCGCCCAAACTGATATATTTTCGTTTTCAATGTGTTTACGTGAACCGTCCCCTTTGTCAATGTAACATGTTTAGGATATGAATTAAAACTTTTATTTGTGAAATAGCCGTCCAATGTAATGGAACATCCTATAAATGCCCTAGGGCACATTATATAAATGCCCTTGGGCACAGCAGGTTTTGTGTTGCAGCTGGTTTCCGCTGTGTTACCAAATTTGAATATTAAAACGTACCAGATGTCTACAGAATATTATATGTTCACTTTTGATTGGATAGTACTTTACTCTGGCGCTGTAATTCGTTTCTGGAATATGGTGACCAAGGCTTTACGAGTAGATAAAACACCCTGAATTGAGCACTCTGATTGGTAAATCAACAGTAGATAGTTTTTAAAGAGACTTAATGTATAGTAATTCCATAATATAATGCATGTATTGAAGTATAGTTTTTAGAATAAAGGCTGTCAAAATTTTGTCATTTATAAAATACATAACTTGAAACTGAAAAAAATCCATAATGTAGTGCATGTGTTAACCCTTTCACCCCCAGTTCCCTGTATACAGGTCCAACTTTACCATAGAAAACAATGGATTTGGGACAAACCATGGTGGTGAAAGGGTTAAAGTATATTTTTCAGAAAAATCTGACTAAATAAGAAAAATGTGCAAAAGAATTATTACATCATTTTGTGTTATGGTATAATACCAATATTGCCATTTAAGGACGGGTAAGAACATATGTACACATGAAATGGCCATAAATTTTTATAGAGAACACTCATACATGAATGATAAACACATTCTAGACACTTTCATGAATTTTAAAGATATTTTTATCACCATGTTTATCAGTCTTTTTATATTTACTGTTATGGCTTGGGCACAGGAATTTCAATGAAGGAAGGTTTCTAATAAATGATGAATTTTTTCATGAAATATTGTGATTTTCGTTATGGATCTATAGTTTCATCAATTATTTGTTCTGAAGCATTGCCCGCCATAACTTTCATTAGATGTCACATTTATAACAATTGTTATTAAATATGCCAACATTTTAAAATGTTTCTGTAGATGTTTAACGTTTAGACCAACCATCCTACATTGTAAAGAACTGCAAAAGGTTGTTTGTAAGTGCATTTTTCAAGTTCATAGAGATTAAATCTCAAAATTCTAGCTACTCTCACTCACCAAGATGGAAAGGAAGGTGAAGGTAAGGCTTTAATAGTAAGCCTCAGACAGGAAAGTAAAATTCAACTAAACCATGCAATTATTTGAGCAAGAATTGAAATCTCAGCAAATGGCCCCATAACCATTGGAAAACAGCAGCATTTTTCAAGTCTTACTGTGAATACAATGTCAAAAGTTTTAGTAAATGAAACGCATGTTTTAGCTGCATGATGTACAATTTGTTGATGATTAGTGTATTAACTCATACCCTACAAAAAGTTGCCGTAATGCCATTCAAGACCAGTTGAAATCACCGAGTTGGTGTTTCCGTGCTTACCGCTGATTGACAGGGTATCGTCACCTGCTTCTCAAATTTCATATATGTTTGCCCTGGCACGCTGTGTTTACTTTGCATATTCCCCTGGCTGGTGTCTCTTGTTACATTCACTGCGAGCCTCAACAAACCGTCTCCGAGGAGCACAGCCAAGTGGAAGTAATATCAATTGAATTTTAAGTGTTCAAAATACCGGACTTCATCAGATGGTGTACGTAAAAATTTAAGTCAGGACTCGGGTAATGTACCAGTATATCCTCGTATATATTCAGTGTTGATTATGACTAAAAGAGTGCACACTTACTGTACTTGTCTAACACTTATAAAATGCATACAGCATAATCCAGTTTGCGATCTTGTACACGATGTATTGTGATTGCTGACAAGTGAATTTTGAGGCTGTACAAGTTCACTTTGATGAACGTTGACCATAGTTTAACCCTTTCACTAACATATTTTAGTACAACTCAGTTGTTTTCTATGGCAAAATGGGATTTTTGATGAAGGAAATAGGTGTGACCAATGGGTAGCAAATTGGCAACGCCACCATATGTTACAGTGTCATAGCTGTGGATTTATATAAGAACAGCAGCAACACTCAGGACTATCATCAGTTGTCCTGAAATAAGTCGTTGTATTGATTAACATGTAGCATTGAATACAAGGGTCAAAAGACAGGGATCTCAAGATGATGGAACTGACAAGTACACTGCTATAGATGAAGAATATTTCTCAGAGAAAAATAACTGATGTGGCTAATTTAGTTCATTCATCATCGACATTGACATTCAATTAACAACTTCATTGCCAATTTATCACATCTGTAGATGAAATTTCATGATAAAAAATTGAAACATTTAACAGAAGAGAACAGTATTTGCTGTTGAAAAAATTTACAGTTTTACATTCGGCATGTTCACAAAACCAATTTTTCAGCCATGCAGAATAAGTATTGATGGCACAGGTGAATTTATAAACCTAGAAACGTACCACCAAATTTATTGAAAAAGTACCAGGAAATAATCAAGAAAATGTAGTTGTGATTTTTTTAAGAAGTTAGAAGATGTATGCTGCAATGACTGTAAAAATGGGTCAGTGGATATTGTTTCAATTGAAGTCAGATTGTAATGTAGTGATGTCTCTCCATGAACCAGAATGATCCGTCTCACCAAATTGCTACATTTGTAATGCCAACAGCAGCCGCTCAGACATGCATGAAATTGACCTGTCAGTAGAGTGGATTTCACAGAACTGGTATAATTTACGGTCAATTCTCAGTAAGTTGTTGCTTGGCAACCAATCGCACAGTCACTAACAGACAGAATCAGACTAAACAGAAATACTATTAAAACTAAAAATCTCCCAAGTGATTATTATTCATGTCCTTTTGTGGCTCACGTATTTATAAATTTTCAGTGCCATCATATAATAGTAGCTTTCTACCAAGTTTCATCATAGTCAAATGTTATAAATGTGAAAGGGAATTAGTCATTCAGTTTTATTTCCGGTGTAGAACGTAACTGTCATTCAAGTTTTTTGCATAACAAACAGATTTTGAGAATTTCTGATGAATATTTCAACTTTATTGAAATATTCCAAGTGTAAAACTCTGGCATACTAAACTTTACTCACAGAGAGAAATGCTCACACAATAGTTTACACACTAAATTTACACAAGAAGAGAATGTTTTTGAATGAATTTTATCATAAGTGCTAGCTATTTATAAGACTTTCTTGGAACGAATTCAAGTCTTCAGCCCAATAAAGTTAAAGATAGGGGCTGTTAGATTTACTGACCATTAAACATTTTAATTGCTCATTCACAAATTGCAGTTTTACACAGTTTTATCTAGAGAGACCCCGACACTATCATTTTCTGGTAATAGCCAAAACAGATTAAAATATTGCAATTGCAATTCAATATTTGTAATTGTTTATAGAACATTGTGACTTGACTCAAAATAGACCTGCAATAACTGCAGATCAGAACACTTAGTCTAGCATAGCCTTCAACATATTAGAATTTGACACTTCTTTTTTCAAACATTTGACCAAGTTTTGATTTTTTGTCAATACCATGTTGATAAGATGTTTTGCATGTTAGCATACAAAAGTTCCTACAAAAGACAACTTGATTTTCAATGCATTGATGTAACAGTTATTTGAAAAAGACCAGAGTAGTCATATGGAGGAAATATATTTTACTCTTCACTCAATGAAGGTGTATATAATGGTCAGGCAAATTAAAATAAACAGGAAGAGAGTGCATGGCTTTCTGGTATTTGTAGTGATAAGTTCCAGTCTTCTCCTCCTTTAGAATTCTTGTTTCTTGGATCACATACCATATGGATCCAGCATAGCCGCTTTAAGATCCCAGATCTTTGTCTTTCATCATGCGGTTTTGTTGCAGCTCTGTCTTTCCCATCCATTTTTTTTCGCTTTCACCGAAAATGTTCTTAACACTGAATTTATAGCTTGCCCCATGCCATTCACACACCATCAAGCCAGCTAATGCATCAAATTTGCATCAAGAACTGTAAAAAATGTGTGTGGAAAAACGTAATTAGAGCAAGTAACACTCGCACGTTGTTTCCCTCCAAGCTACACCCTGTGAAATTATGTTTGGTACTTATCAGGAACAGTAGACTGACATATATATCTCATTGGCATGCGGCCCTTTGCATGGATAGCATATTTTACTTGACAAATTAGAACTAATTTGTGAGCTCTGTCACACGAAAAGTCAAGTTAGCCCGTTTACCCGTGCTAAAAATATACAAAAGACAACATTATTTTGACTTCGTTTTACAACACGCCAGGACGGTTGAGTGTTTACAGCGGGATGCTTGTCTCTGGTAGTCTGTTATAACAGCTTACATAGTTGAGTGATGGTTACGAGCAGGTGGTATCAACTCAAAGTACGCCCGCAGAAAGAGAAATTGTTTATACGACCTCTGACCTGTTGTAAGGTCTGGGTTATCAGAACAAGCGAGAGGGTATAATTCATTAAACCTTGGGTGATTTGGAGCATGAACAACACATGTAAAATTGGTTACTTTCACCAGCCGTACAGCTGGTGGATTGTCGAAGAACGTATCACTGCTATTTCTAACGCTGCAGGAGTTGAAAAGTTTTCTTTCCCACACTAAAAGAACGGTAAAGATTTTAGCCTGTGGAACTGTTACTGTGGTCAGTTTTTGCAGTCTTCTGTTCCACCACCAAATAATAATGAAGTGTGCTATCTTTTCAAAAGCGACATAATAAGCAGCTAGATAGGATCACAACATAATTCATTGCTGTTAGTAATGATTCGGTTGCCGTCTAATAGTTGGAGCTACTTCATTGTTTCCTGTCAAAGCGTTAATATGAATATCAAGTGAGCGTATTCCGGAATTGGAACAGACACGTGATACAATGGGGAAACGTAAATGGATACTGGCACCTCAGAACTTGTACGAATTTCCAATTTAGATTTGTTTCCTCTCAAAGCTGTTTTATGTCATCGCTGAATTGCTCTATTTACAGACACATCACCATGGCAACACCACCATCAACGGCTATATCTGTACGTCTCAAACTTTAGGCGACAATGATTACGAGACAGTGGCAAAGCGACAAGAGTTACAGAGGGAAGATTTCAACACGGACGAATGAACTGTTTCCATGACAATTGGCTCAGCTACCTCAAGGACAAAAGGTACATATTTACTGATCTTCAGATCATGAACGATGACTCAAAGGTTGCGCCGTGGCTCACTTTGTCTGCGTGGTGCTTGTCTCGTCAAGTCAGATCAGGCTGTTGTGTATGTCTGACGAAGTGACTTTTGCTCTGCCATGGCTCGTAGGGTTCGTTTGGCAGCACCGATCAAACTCGCGCTCTGTTTCATGTTCTGCATCCTGTGCTATGTGTGCATGAAAATTTTCCAGTTCACGAACGCACCCCAGAACTTAGAATCAAACAGGCGGGTGTACGACGGTCAAAGCCGTTCGGACATCTTGCCCGTCCTACCACAGGATAATCTGGTTTTTGTCCACGAGCCGGAATCAAATGACGCCAACTCCAACAAAGTTGATCAACTCAAGATTAATATGGTGCAAGAATTTACAGAAGATAATGAAGATGAAGATGAGTCTGAAGAAGACTCGGATTATTCCGATAGCAAGAAAAATTTGGATCATCGGAAAAATCGCTATTCTTCCAGCATTCCGGTATATCCGTTTGAAGTGCAAAAATGCCCTGCCTGCTTTGGAGATTCATTGTGCCAGAGCTTCAGTAATGGCGACGCTCACCTGAACTTAACAATAAAACGTTTTGATCCAAACAGCATTGATTACCATGGATATTACCGACACACCCGAGTCGTCGGGAAAAGACTCGGCAGCAATGACGAGTTTCAAAAACTAGATAATTTTATTTGTGCGAACACAAGCCAGGACATCAATTGCGATGTCGGGGATGCGGTGGTGATGTCGTACCTCGCCAGTGACACAGCGCTCACCGTTCATCATTTTAGAAATGAACTTTGGAAGGTGACTCAAATAGCCCGCTCTGATCTCAGGTAAGAAACGCAGCTTAATTCAGAAATGGAGCTCTGCCAGACGTCGTCGTTTTCTCCAACTGTGCAGCGCACGTTTCTAAGCCAGAGATTCACGTCTTGATTTAAATGCAAATGAGGTTGCTCAAATGTCAAGATAGTTCAAAGTGATTGATAACAGTGCCCTATGTTTACATTCACACTCACGGATGACTTCCAAACTCAGGTGAAGTATGACAACATAATTATGAAATTTTTTTTAACGATAAAACATCTTATCTTTTAAAAGCTTTGAGCATGTGTGTGCAAGATTTTGCCAATTAAGTTGTCCAAGGAATTGTACAAGGAATGTGCTGACGGACTTTCTGTTTTTCATTTCTTGCTGTGTCGGAAATCCGCAATTAGAGTCTCACCCTGGTATGTTGGCAAAGACACCGTCGCTTAGACTTTGTGTCTCCACGTAACTAATGGGAATCGACCAAAGAATTGAAAGTTACGTTGATTGACTGATAACGCAGCTACAACCTGCATAGTTAAATATCAGCATGTCAAGAGCTCCCCCCCCCTCCCCAATTAAACTAGTCAGTCACTAGAGGAACTGTCTATCACCGATTTCAACAAGTTGCCACAGCCTCAAGGAATAGGTAGTACAACTCACAGATTTTGGATTCAAAACTTGTAAGACGTCTGAAAGGGCGCTTGAACTTCACTAAAATTGATCTGGAGAATTTTTTTATGTTTTACGAGGATTTTGAAGGTTGTGTACAGTGTACAGAGGCATGTCTACTCAGCAAATTTCTATACATTGACAGATCTGCATCTTGCTTTGGTCATGAAATACCTTTAAGATGCTTGTACTAAGAGCTGAGTCGGCAAAGAAGAAGCAGAGAGAAGACTGCTTCCTTCATTGTCTGCTCTGAGAAGCAAGAGCTTGCAGGAAAAATCTGAGATTAGCCAAATTTTTTAAAAAACGTGATAGTTTAGTCTCTACTCATGATATAAACAGCACAGCAGTAAATTTTGTAACAAAAAAATTTCACAGATTCTTTAAAAAGACACAAGCCTCTACTCTTTTCTGAATAGTACACCTTTCCATATTGAACAGAAAACAAATTTTTTGAAAAATTCCTTCAATTTTATGAAAGTAAGTCTATACCATGGACTCTTCCACGCATTCCTTCACATAGACAGATATCCCTGTTTGTTACAAGTTGGACAGAAATTCTCCCCATGATGCTGTAAACCAGAATTTTTGTTTAGAATGCAAAAATGTGTGTTTTGACGACGTTTTGGATCAGAAGTGATGTAGTAATCACAATACCGGGGCCGGGCAATTAGTCTGTAGACAGCAGACTACGTAGTGGGCTCCAGCTGCCGTGGCAAATACCTTACCTAGCATAAATAACAGGATTACATTATAGCAGTGTTCAAGTTTCATTAAATTTAATCTGCATGGTTGAAGAAAATGAAACAGGTTTTGTTATTTAGGCACTGCTAACAAAGCCTGAACTCTTAAGAATGCAAATGAATATAGCCTAACTTTCCTTTGCCACTTACCGACAATTCTAAAACATGACTCAATTTCTCTTCACAGTACGCTGCAAACTTTGTGCTTAGCCATTGATGCAGTAAATATTGCCAACTACCAGACTCTGTGAAAAGATTCTGATTAATGCAGTTTTTTTCACTTGAAACTACCGGATTTACATCTCTGAGAAAATCAGATGAGATATCTTATTAAAAAAAATACTCATGCACGTTTTTACTTGTATTTGGTCCAATATGTTAAAATTAAAAACGTGAGAATAGTCTGTCCTATATTGTTGTATAATAGAGATACAAGATTGGGATTATGAAAGATGAAGTATTTCAAAATCCTGTCTTTTTTTTAGGGTTTTAGAAATCTGCTCAAAGATAAAGTTTGCCAAGTTCAGTGTTATTTTGCAGAGGGTTTGAACATACCAAGCAAAGGAGAAGCAATGCCATTTTAGGATCTGTCCGCAGTTTTGATCCCCAAACCTTACTCAGGGGATCAAAACGAGGCTACATACAGTTCTGTCATTTATGAATTGACTGTGTTTGTATAAATATATAGTGAAGGGTAACCTTATCTTGTTCGAGGAACAGATATTTTGACCTTGTACATGATTTATTTTTCGTGGATATATTTATCAAATTCATACTTTTTAAGTCTTCATTTTCCATCGAATTTTTTGTCCAGTGTAAAAGTGGGCCTTCTTTTCTAAACTCATCTTGAATATATTTTTTTAAAAACACTGGGGAGCTGATTATAACGCTCGCCATCTTACCAGCACTAGCAAAAACGCAGCAAATTTTTCATATTTAGTCTTTCCTGCTCAATAATATATCTTTCTTTTTGAAAGCATTGCAAACCATTTAAAATTGACTTGTCTCAAGAATTGAAATCAGTTTTATAAAAAATTGTGTCTGTTAGAAGTTATGTCTTTTGGTTCAACTCGTAATTTCATCGCATTTCAATCTTCGGGAAGATAGCGCCTGACTCTGCCAGACACTATGCATGCATGTGGTGGTCCAATATGAATCATAACACGATATGACTCATGGCATAAGTTGACCACTGAGGTACAAGGGGTTAAGAACAAATGGGTCCTAATCTGAAAGTTTTTTACCAAATGTCATAACACCAGCTGCTTTGTAATATTATCAGGCATAATGGTATGTACCCCCTACCAACATCGCACGGTGCCGATTCACGTCCCATAATATTTTGGGCGTCAGTGTTCGTAACTGGTTTATTTGAAATCTATTCATCAAATATAAATAAAAAGTTTGAGAGATTTTGTTGAATTTATTCAGTACACATTTCTTCCGTACCTTGCACTGTAATCTCATTATTAATGTTTCTCAACAAAGTTTGTAATCGATTTTTGTAAATATGTACGTAGAACCTTTATTTTCCTTGATCAACACAGACTAAACTTTCTTCCCTCAAACAGAATAATAAAGTTTTAGTATTTGTTTTCATTCCATTGTTCATTGGATAAAATAAAATTCATGTGAATTTATGGTTGACTAAGAAATGTAGAAATTTGTAAATGGTCGGGTGCACCTGGGGGTGCCACACTCAAGTTCAAAGCACCCCTGAAAGTGTTCATGCACATATCTAAGCACATGGGGTCTTCTTTGGTGGATATTTGGAGCCACAACTTCAGTGTTTCATTTTGTAACTCTGGTGTAAAATTAACTTTTTATGTCATACTAGAAATGTCCACCTTTGATGGGATGGCCAAAATGAGAGACCTTCAAATTTGAATAAACCCCTCTTATCGTAACAGCAAGGGGTAACTCAAGTCTTGCTTGTTGAAAAAAAAACCCTGCATTGTTTTATTGACAGTTTACAACGTGGAGTTCAACCCTGGCCTGAGAATATTCTGCCTGAGATATTTAGGCTTTGCCGACAAAAACTACGTCCAAACTTGTTGACTTTCAGTCTGAGCTTTATGTAGACTTTCACCATTGATACCCGGTATAGTGCTCAATGCTGACAGACCCAGTCTCCAGACCAATACTTCTCCACTGTCATGAACCGGTACATGTGGATTATGTCAAAGCTTTGTACACACAATTACAAGTGGCATGTCGTCCATACAGCCATGTCCTTGAGCGCAGACTTCCTACAATCATCAAATAAATCAACTTTGGAGTGCTTGCTCCACTCTGGGAGAGAAAAACCTCTTGTGAAGTTTCAAATTTTCTTTTATTGAAGTTTACAACAACAATTGAGCAGTCTCTAGGCCGTCGTTGATTTTTGCAGTATCAGTAACAACGCCCATCGAAACTCTCAAACAGTACCTGTTTGTTGTACAGAAATTCAGAAACTTTGTTGAGGACCGCTCCCTCAATTTTGGAATGATACCCTAAAACTTAGTTCTGTTTTACCGTACCAAAACCATGGAGAGGTTTTATACACCAGAAACTTGTCATTCACAATTTGTGAATGCTAAATGCAGCTTTTCCAAACATTTCTTATTATTTCTGGTTGGATTTTTCAATATCTTAGAACCACTGTCATGTGTTCATTCACAAATAGTAAGATTACACTTTTAATATACAGCTATTGCAACTCATTAACGTCAATGCCAGCGGAACTCATGTGCAGTTTTAATTTTCCTGAGGGAAGTTCACAAAGGAGAGAGGTTGCACAGCACCAACAGTCAATTACGATTTCTGATTGCGTCTCAGAGTCAAATGTTTGTATAATGAAGGTTTTCTTTTTGTGCAAAGAGTGGTTTACCAACCAAAGCTAGATCCAACAATCTGGAACTTTGTCAGTCAACAGGCCTGGTATGGCACTGTTTAATGTCTATCACTGAGGCTGTTTAATTACCAGTGAGAGATGTCAGAAGAAAAGGAAAAATGTAGTGGCATGCCCCTCTCCAGGCCAACAAAATTGTAAAGTACAATTTCTCTTGTTCGATTACAAAGAACTTTGCCCGGTACTTTGGATTTGCTTTTACCAAAAGTTTTAGTTTTATTCAAAATTAGACTTGAAACTTATAATATGTTGACATTGGTTGGTAAATACTTGCATTTGTCTTGTTTTGGATTTCTTCTTGACCTTCTGACCCTGTTACCATGGTAACTAGAGCACCATATTCACTTTGAGCCAATACATCATGCTTTACATACCAAATAAGAGTAATTAACATATTCCATGCAGATTGCCATATAAAGTTCAAGATTTTTTTTATGAAGCAATGTTTAGAGGATGTACTTTCCCAAGGTTTTGTGTTTTGGTGATTTGTGTCTCTATGTGTCCACATGTTTGTTCAAGATGTGTCGGTCTGTATGTTGTTGTAGAGACGTCTGTGTATATACATTGGTGTTAGACTTACATATGTGTTTGTTGGTATGTGTGAATAAGTAAAAACAACTGAGTTTTATAGTCACTGCTCGCCACCCTAAATTTTCTTAAGCTTTCACTGGCTCTCTTTGAGTAAGTTGTGTACACAGAGATGATAGGTGACCGATACCCTGTGTACACAGGTCGTAATTTATGTCACGTACTTGTCATCAGAAATCTACTCAGCAAGGATGAGACAAATCAGCTGTACATGTATATGGTAGTTGAAATCTGTGGAAGTAGTTGTTATCAATAGCCAAGTTTTGCAAGGAGGAATCAAATTCAATTTATATATCAGCACAAGTATGTTATATATAGCCAGTAGCCATGACTCTCGATGATTTTTCAATATTTTTGGCTTTGTGGATGGAAAGTTGTCGGTCTATTCCCCAAAGCATGTTGAAACACCTAATTATTTACTTCATGAACACAGCCTATGTATGTGTAAAATGTGCTGTTATTGCTCACAGCCTGGCCATGTGTAGACTGCACTGTTATTGTTTACAAGTGAATTCTGGTCCGGACTAGAATAACAGCCACAATGTTGACAAGCTAAATAGTGGGTGTTTCAACTTTCTTTTGTGAGTGGCATAAGAATTTGCAAATGACTCACAAAATAAAAAGAATGAAAAAAATCATCAAAAGTTAGCATTCCGTGTAGGAAGTGATAAAGATTTTCCTGTATGAAACCATCAGTAACACTTCCATTCTACGTAATTAATTAATGATGTGAAGTGTATAATCTCACCAAGCAAGTGACATACTTCAAAGTTTTGATCTAGCTTGAGGACAAACAAAGTTTACTTTATTCCGAAGTGTTTTGCCACTCTCGGACGTTCTGAAGTGGCGGAGTCTGTGTGAGCACGGAATTCCTTCTATCTCGTCTTGATAACATAAGTAGGTAACTTGAAAGGAAATGGTAATTTAATGAGTCGGGCAAATCAAGTGTATGAAATAAGGTGAGATGTAAGTAGGGGATAACACTTTAGCAGATAAAGACTCCTTTACTGGCAAATGTTTGCCCTCTGAGTTAGCGATTGTTGGGTCAAATAATACGGCTATTGTGACAGCCCTCGGTCATTCTCTGCGAGCTGTTTTCAGAGGCCGAGTCGAAGTGTATACAATTACTCATAGGAAGGTCGATTCTTAGTTCACACTGTTTTTATCATGTTTTTTTGTACTGAATTAAAGTTTGTGTGAAGGCTGATGTCGGAGACAGTATGAAAATCTGAAATGAAAAGTTTTACATGGTGTGCTTGCAAGATATCAATTCTAAATTTAACAACATTGAATTATATTGGTCGTTAGAATGGCTACAAATGTTTGACTTAGCTCCCAGGAAGCTGTTCATCAACATCACTAAAGCAATTTGGAAAGTTCATAATTTCACATAATTTATTCTTCTTTTTTGAATGACTAAATGAACAATATTTACAAGAAAATAATTTTACTTCCTGTAAGTCTATGTCTGTGCTGTCATGCTTTTAAGGCGGTCGTCCTCAATCCATGCTTCTCACATTAGAGCTTACAGACATTTACTTTTTAC
Organism: Ptychodera flava; assembly: GCF_041260155.1. Classification (NCBI taxonomy): domain Eukaryota; kingdom Metazoa; phylum Hemichordata; class Enteropneusta; family Ptychoderidae; genus Ptychodera; species Ptychodera flava. The sequence goes on along the minus strand of NC_091945.1, from coordinate 11,266,459 downwards.
ATGATTTTAGTGTGTTGGTCTTCTTTCAAAGTTGTCTTCAGTTACTTAATTAACATTAATTAATAAAAAACATGACCTTTTTACTGTAGGCCAAAGTCTCCAAAATGATCATGATTGCAAAACCTGTCGCAAACTATGATATGTCAGTGTCTTTAATAATGATGCCTCCAGACACGTTTTATTGTTGCTGTGGATGTAATTTTGACAATATCTGTGCGTGAAATAGTTTTTTTTGTTGTGATATAACTTTAATCAGTATTGGTTCCTGAATTTAAACTTTCCTTTTTTCATGTTTTTTTGTAGTGCAACAATCTGTGCAACAAAAAGGTTTATCGATACAATCAAGAGTTTATACAATCATGACAAAGAAGGAATATTAAATGAAGAGGAACGTTCTCAGTTGATGACATCATTGATACTTAATCCAGAGGGTATCCTGTTGAAGGTAAAAGTTGTCATTTCATTTGGCCGTCTCAGTCATACTGGCAGCCATCTTGACAATACCCATGATGCAATGTGAATTTCTCTCAACTGTGAGATATTGTACTGGCTAGACATTTTGTCGCCTCATCAATGAATTCCTTTTCTGATTTCAGTGATGATCGTCTCTTGTGGGTTGTTCATTTTCTTTGCATGACTGTAGGAGCCTGTCAAATGAAACGTTACTGTTATGAAGTGCTTTTGTGACGTGCTGTGAGACAGAAAATATTACAGGAGTACCCGTTCATATTACTGTGATTTGCACCATTATACGCTGTGAAAACCTCAGATATTCACTGGGATTTAATTTCGCGATATTCACTGATACTAGGGGAATCTGATCGATATCCTGGTAAAAATGCAGCAAAACAATACATTCCATTCTTACGGAGGCAAATCAGTGATTGCAAATCCCTTGTGAAGGTGACTCAACACCAACATTGTGAAATTAAATCTCTTTGAAAAACTAATGTATGTGCTTTACTGTAAATATAGTCATTATAGAGAATGGCTGAATGTTAGCTGCCATGCAAAGCATTTACCTCAATGAAAACACTGGTCACGGAACAGTTACATGAGTTGAACAGTAGCTTTGTGATAAGTTGAAAGTGACAGTAAGAGTTCAATAACCTTAACCTGTTGAGGGTCAAAGTCAGTTTTTGTCACCTTTATAAGATATACCCCAGTCAATTTTTTTCAGATTTTTGCCAAAATTTTGATAAAACGGTGTAGCCAATAAAATGTGTTGTCCATTTGGTCCAAACTTATCAAAAAATATAAAGAAAAATTCACAAAAATTAGTAAAATGTTGCACTAAAATTTTGGCGGGAAAAATTACAGCACTCAAAGGGTTAATTTTCTCACCACTATTCCCTGTAAAGAGGTCCACAATTACCATTGATGGCATTGGGTTTGGGATGAGCCATGGTGGTGAAAGGATTAAATGTCAAATGTTTAAAAAGTGAAAACTTGTACTTTATAGAAAATACTGGAACCACTCCCATATTTCATTGAAAAGTTATAATTAATGCAAGTTCATATTCAATTTTAGATTGTCTCTTTTCACAGTTATTGCCTTTGTTTTTTTATGCATAACTGTAAATCTTTGTATGTTATCTGTTTTCTGTTCTTCAGTTTTTCATGGAGGCAGATTTCGCTGAGAACACAGTGTGGCCTGTACCATTCTACATCGGTGAATGCGGCAGGGTCATCATCACGGAGCACACGGGCAGACCGCTCAGACATTTCTTTGGTGACTCATGGTCACAGAGGGTCAACCTATCACTGCAGCTCTTAGATATGGTCAACAAATTCCTTAAGGAGGACTCTGATTGGTTGGTGCTATTGGGCGATTTCCACCACAGCAATTTTGCTGTGACAGATAGTGGGCGGCTAGTTTTAACGAACCTCAAAGATGTGCTGATTGTGGACAAATATGAATCCAGACCGTGTAAGTGATTTGCATGGCTCCGATGGAGTCGAAATTTTATTCAAAGAGCTTGACCCAGCATCAAGACGGTGTGCCAGCTTTCCATAAATCCCTCGTTACAGCTGTTCTTATCGGCATGGCAACTAATCCGATTATTATGAAGTGTCACCAGAAACTGGCTATTAAACCGCAAGATGGTTTTGAATTTGAAATATGATGACTTCGGTGGATCATCTCTTTCTCAATATTCAGACATAAAATCCATTTTCTCTATGAAATGATATGAATAGGCTCGGCATATTTCACCCCAAGGCTGTTCAGCCATGGCATTTACAACAGTAGCAAGGCATCAAATGTAATCCTATTATTACTGACTGATATTAATCTGGAAAATATTAAGAAAAGTCCTTCAGCCCAGTATATTCTGATTCTTTATCAGTGTTTATGACGAAAAGAAGATTTGTATGGCAAATTGTTAATTTATTGTCGTTGTGTATTTCAGCTGAGGCAGACTAAGAACTAAAGAGAAAATAAAAGGATTGTTTCTAGTCCCTGACATTTTTGCAAAATTTATGTGATAACGTGATTTCGTATTTACCGGTATTAGTTTCTTCTCCAGCAACTTTGGCATGAAACTACCAGTACTAGTGCAACGGCTATTGTCTTATTTTCAGCAAATGCAAAATGTTTTCTCTTCCTTTTGTAGCATTTTAGCAGTATGAGAGGAAGGCAACTCCACACATTCAATCTGTTAAGGTAGAATGTATCTTGGGGACAGATATTTGAACTCTCAAATTTTTTACAATTCTTTTCTGATCTACCTTTTGTGGGGACTCATTTTAATGCTCTAGGAGTAAGGAAACATTTCACCATCATTTTTTTGGAAAAAATCAAAATTTTATTTTTCTCCATAGGATTATGCAGGGATGGAGGCCATTTTGAATTTCGAATATCGGTAAATGTTAGGTAATTTGTTTCTCTGGTACCAAACTTTGCACTGTGACCCCAGATTTTTAATCTTGATTTGGTAAAAGAATGGTTGAAACTTATTGAGGAAAGTTTCAGCAAAAGTTTAAGTCTTTCACTTTTGAGGTGGGAACCACCTTAATTTATGTGACAGAATATTTATCAGTCATTTTAGGTAGTGTATTAGCAGGTTATGTGGGAATGCTGTGGGAAAGGTTTTTGTTGGAAAAGCCATAAAGGTGACAATGAAAGATATGATGTCTAGGCTTTGAAGTGATAGGTTCACTAAACAGAAACAAATCATTTCCTTAACTAAACAATGCATAAATAATCCCATTGGAGTGTGAAATGGTAAAAGTGCACAATTTGTGTAAATCAGGCCTGACATTCATTGTCCGCAAATGAAATAATGTCAGCTCTTGATGTCTCTGTAGGCATGAAAGTAGAGCAAAGTCAATCCCTTGACATTGATGTGGGTATTTTGGTTTCACTGGAAATAACTTGAATTTCAACAAAGCTATTCAGACGACCACAGGGACCAACTTTGCCTCATCTATCACGCACAGTTGAGTGTGTTGCCTTCCCTGTATGACAGGAGTTGATTAAAATGAAATCAGATAAGAGTTCACGGACATAATTCACAGCTCTCTTATTTCACATCACTTCCCAGATGGTCTCCAAGTCGGCGGTGAGATCAACTACGACAGACCTTGCAACGAAGAGTGTTTCGGAGCGTTCATCCATAAATTACTGAAAGACCCGACCCATCAGTGCCAGGAAACCCCATTCTATGCACAGCTCATGTATTCTCTGGTGTGCCGTTGGTTGCTGTCTGCAAACCAAGATCATAAAAAGATGACAAACGATAATCCAACAGAGGATCCTGATGAACAACAGAGTTTTGATGCTCAACAGCGTTTAGACGACCGATTTAGTCCAGGTTAGTCGTGAGTGTAGTTATCTCCTATTCTTAAACAGGAACTTCACGTATAAAAGCCGGATTATCGTAAATCTATGCAAATGTAAAAAAGCCACGCTACTGATCGGACGTGCTGTGTTTGGTCCCAGAATCTAATAATTTTGGCATGTTTAAGGCATTCATTGCAGTCATTGTCATTGAATCTCGCATATGATGCCTGTGAATACATAGCGACTAAACTTGAGTCGAAAATAATCTGAAAAAAAATGTTCCGTTTTTTTGGCGGAGAATGCATATGTATCAACATGTGTTCCCTGTATGACCATTTGACCCCTCTTTGCATATGTTACGAAAGTGCCCATCATGATTATTCAAATTTATCATACGGTCAAAGCGATGCTATGAGAATTCAAAACTCCCGCCCAGTGTATGCAAATGACTGCGTCATCAGAAACCCCCCTAATTGTGTACCCACGTCCTGTAACTTCCCGTTGAAGTCTCACGGCATTATTTGTTTTTGGAGAAAAATTTTGATTTAGGCATACCAGTATTTCCATGTGTATCCTGTTACTCTATCAGATTAACAATTTGTCAATACATCTTCATAGGTATTCATTATTATGATTATTTTTCAAAATTTTTGTCATGTCAGTTTTTCTAATCAATTTAGTCATCATAAGCAACACAGTCTCAAAATTAATCCCTAAAAGTTTGCAATAGTTACTTGCTAATGACCAGTGTAATAATTCACTTTACTTAAATTTTGACAAAAGTGAGTTCCTTTAGTTTTATTCACAGGATCACTATCTACAGTGTGACTATAACCTGATAGTAAAATTTTATTCTTGCTCTTATTTACCAGTTTACAGAAAGTTTTGGCCTCTGTTGAGATTGCATGTTACTCAAGCCTCTTTCAAATACTAATTTCGATAATTAGAAATCATAAGTTATCAAATTTATTGCTGGAAAAATTGATGCCATAGCTCGAGTGATAAATCTTCCTTTTGAAAGAAATTGGACTATGCACATACAATACCCAGTTTGTGTAAGTCAAACTCCAACACTGAGGGCGCTCTATACTATCATTGGCGTATGAATTCAATGCAGTGTATGAGTGCTGACTAAACTCTTGAAACACAAGTTGACTATATTGGTGTACTGCATTTGCTTTTAAGAACCAATACAACTCTGAGTAATGATTTTATATCTTTTTTTGGTTTTGTTTCAAAACAGGAGGCTTGCTTCATTCCATTCCAGAAGAACATGAAGAAAGTATTCATGAACTCATAGAGGAATGCATCAGTGAGACCTCTTTCGGAGGTCGTCTTAGCGCTGTGGAGGAAATGATAGACCTTCTACAAGAGATTCAATACACTGCCTGAGATTTAAATCACTTATTTAAGAACTTGTACTTGTTGGGTTTTAACTGATGGCCATGGCCCTGTTCTGTGTTTCACTTTATGATACCCATTTGTCGTGGTGTTTGGTTTACTGAATTTTCTTCGTTAAAAGATGAAAAAAATTCGGAGCCAGCTCAGAAAGTTTTAATCAACCCACCATGCCGTGTCTGTGTGTCACAGATTTCCATCGTGTGGTGATAGTGTAATATCATCCCTTGTAGTTGCACTGCATTATGGGAATGTTTACCACAATGTAGCGATTTCACTATTTGGAACGTATCCTTAACCCTTTTCCTGCCAAGTCCATATTTCACCACCAGGTCAAGATGGTTAAAATTAATGAAACACAACATATTCCATATGGTCTGTTGTAACATAATACTGTACATTTGAAAGCTGTTGAAAACATAAATACTGTAAACTTGATTTTTTTGGACTAAAGATGCAATAACAGACCAAGCCAAGTGGGTGAAAATATGTAGCATGTTTTGGCTCAATATCACTTTTTACTGACTTGGCTGATGGGGAAGTGATACTGTCTGGCAGGAAAAGGTTTAAACTGAAATGAAATATCACAGCATGGCTACATTATCAAATCATTATTTGTACAATAGACTTCTAAATATATTCAAAATGCATTGAAAACCTGGACAGTATCATTTGAATCTTAATGGTACAGTTACTGATGTCTGTTGTGTTGTGGTGGCTTTGACCGATGGAATATGCGTACTTATTTCAATACTTACTACCATGTTCTTGTTAAGAACGCTGTCAGTCTATATACCATACATTATTGTCCATTTCATTTCATTTGAGAAACATGTACTATCATTTGACATCCAGCTTGAAAACTGGTTAATGAAACCTACAATCAACTCACAGGAATAAGTTGTGGTAAATTGTTACATATACATTTTACAAATATACCAGAAATACTTATGACAGCTCAAACACTAAAACAGTGACATTTATGAAATTTGTTGACACACCCTATATGGTATCATAGGTTTCAAAGTAAATTCAGTCAGTGTCACTCTGAAGGGTAATATATACTGTAAAGTATGATGTCATTTATAGGTTTTTGTCAGCATGCTAAAGAATTCATTCCTTGTTTCCATAAAAACAAAGATTGAACGTGAGAATTTTGAAAACTAAAAGATTGCCGTATGGGTATATTTAGATTAAATAAAGGAAATGTCATGTTCAAATGCAAAGAGAAATGAATAAATTTTATATGATTTTATGCACATTTGTCTGTCAAGGTTGTTCAGAGTGTGTCATATTACTTCAAATAACTGTTCAGAGAAGTGCTGGTATTTATAACACATTCAGTATATGCATGTACATGGAGCTTTCCCAGAATGCCGCTGTGTGATTTGTTATTCACACTGATAGATGCAAATGTGTCAACATGAATTTGTAGTCTGAACATGAATGTATTTTCACACATGACCGATTATTTTGTTTGTGTATATTTTGTGCACTGTTTATGTACAAATTATCATGTGTGAAAGTGTTTTAGTGGAGAAAAAAAATCATTAGAAATTAACAAAAGCTGTAGAACTCAATGCATCCTTAACATTGGTAGACAGGGTGGATTATTTTGGTGTAAATTAAACCTGTTCACCCCCAATTCCCAGTAAACAGGTCCACGCTTACCATTGATATCAATGGATGTGGACCAAACCATAATAGTGGAAGTGTTATCTTTGTGCTCTTCCTTTCCTTGTATCTCCCAACTCCAGTCTGATGTGGATAGTTTAGAATAATCATGAATTTCTACACTGTATATGCCATGGTGGCTTTTAATCAGTGAGCTTTTAACCACCATTTCCAATCATGTGTGCCAAATTTTGAATCAAATTTTGCTGAAGAATGAATTTATGAAGTACTGTGTGAGTTTGCTACATCACAATTCCAATTTTGTTTTTAACTGTTGACATTTACTCAATATAACACATAATCACATTAAGACCTTATTCTCAACAACCAGGGTATCATGTTTATTGCAAAATATCACTTCCCCCTTTCTTAAGGTAGTATGCGCCTCAAAAGTGAAAAGCTCAAACTTTTATTCAAAATTTCCTCAATGAAACTTTCAACCATTCTCTTACCAGATCAAGAATCAAAATCAGGGGTCACCAGACAAAGTTTTTTACTAGAGAGACAAATTACCTAACATTTACCAATATTTGAAATTCAAAATGGCTGCCGTCACTGTTTTGAGTCGATGGGGATTAAAAAAAAATTTGAAGTTTGAAAAATTAAGACATTGACATTTTTAATTACTCAAAGGGCATTAAAATTTAACCGCCACAAGTGGTAGATCAGAAAAGAAAAAAAAAGTTTGAGAGTCTGAATATCTGACCCTGAGGCACGTTCTACCTTAAGAGATATGGTAGACATATCATAGCAGAGAAGTAGGATGAAATAAGGAAATCGGGATAGCTTCCTCAAAAACTGATCCTTCAAACTACGGTAGTTAACTTTCCTACCAAGTATTTAGAACTTACTGTATGAGAAAAGTAGCGTGTTGTTTTACACTTTCAGCTGACATATCTCAACGAAAGAACAGCACCACTGGTTGCCTTTGTCAGAAAAATGTTGAGTTTATTTGAAAGCCTTTGCAGTGATTATGTAAAGTCTAACGTTAAGCTTTCCTATCATTTTTGAGGCAATATCTATAATATTTTTACAGTATTTTGGTCCTAGTACCAATTACCAGTACGCACAGTAGTTAAATCAAGCTTTATGCTTATCGGTAATATTTCAAAGTAAAAAATATGGTTATAACACGTCATGCAAGATTGTAACAGAGTAAAAAGCAGTACAGTTGCCTCTCATATAGACAGACCATTATCATTTAGAGGTGTGGTCAGAATTGTGAGTTTGAATCTTTTAAAACTTGCAGATTATTTTTCAAAATAATATTTCAATGAATGAGAAATGGAAAAAATAAATTTAAAAAACAGTGTATGCTATGCCTTTTTCGAAAAAATGTTAAATCTTTGAAGGCAGGAATCTGCAAATCCCTGTACTGACCACCCCTCTTTAGAATATAATGGGCCATTCAGAAGTGATATATCATCCATGTGTCATAATATGAACCAACTTTGTGAGTACACTGTCTTACATTTGCAATCGTTTATATCAATACCTGAATCAGATATGTTTTAGTGACGTAGACATACTCTATGACATAGAACATGAATATAGTGGCTTTGATCAATGAAATACGTGGACTAATTTTATTACAACGTAGCTCGGCTACATGACAAGATCACTACATTGTACAGTTTACTAGCAATACCTTCACACCAAACCATCACAGTATAATGCTGTGACAGTCTGCAGTGAGGTACACTTTACAGAATGTCCAGGAAAGCCCTTTCCAGACCAAGTGTCATATGTAGAGAAGAACGTTATTGTGAAACAATGGTGTGATTACAATGTGTTGTGATCTATATTGTACATAATTTCAATGAACACCCTTTCTAGACCATGTGTCAAGTGTAGAAAAAAAGCATTATTGTCAGATAGTGTACATTAGTGATGTAAAATGGATTGAATCCTTTCATTTTACTGTGATAAAATGCCTCTTCTTAATTATTTGGGAACAGCAAAAGAAGTACTAGTATTACGTACTTATTTGAATTACTACAAGAGAAATATTGTAGAAGGCAGAAATTCATCACTCAGAATGCTAGAATTGTGCATTAATCGTATACATGATAAACACTTAAGAAAACATTTCAACCATACAACCAGTAAATCATACCTCATGTAAAATATTATAATATTGGTGACGGTGTTATGTATGTATGCTTACATTGTGTATAATAGAAAGTGAGAGGTCAAAGGTCATCTATCTTGTAAAAAAATGATAAGTTGATGAATCTGTTGTGTGGAATAGGTTAAGCCATGTTCCATTGTATTTTATTGCATATAGCAACACTGCCACCATTTGCTGGTTTGTTTCATCATGTTTGATTACTTTTTCGTGGTCTTCGTCTGAAATGTCATTTCATGTCATATCATATCACAGAAAATATGTGGTTTGTAATTCACAGTAAAGAGCGTACAGATACATAGAATTATCATGAAATCATAAAATTATAGGATAGCAAATGCTATCAAAAGTTAGCGGCAGGAAAAGAATAGAAAAAATGTAATTTTTAATGATGTCACTGTAGTGACCATACAACTCATCTGGCAAATACTACGCCATGCCCTACCTTCATTATGAAAACAATTAGGTTTTCTTAGGGGCTCTCCCATAGCTTTATGAAGAAACTTGACCCCCTTGGACCATGGTGATTTGTAAAATTGTACAGTTAGGGCTTAGTATTCAGTTTTGCTGAATATGCTAATATTTCTTTAGTTTACCATGTAATCAATTGCATTACAGAATATGTTCCATAACTTGTGAGGTTACATTTTTTAAGTCTTTCAGTCAAACACTCCGTGAACTATTTTTGTAAGTTTTCAAACATGCTTGTATATTTTCACAGGGAATATGTGTGAAATGCTGGTAGTATAAATATTTCTAAGCCATAAATTATTGCTGTTACTGAATTCTATATTAGTTTATCCATTTACCCCCCCCCCCCAAAACAATCCGGTGATTACAAAGTATTTGACTACAGTCATCCCCCCCCCCCCAACAACAAAGTTTAGTAAATTTTTTGATGACTTTTTACATGCCTAAAAGAATACATTTATTAGATCAATTGGTCAGATTTAAGGAAAGAATGGTATTGTCCTTGGCCTTTTGGCTCAGATAATTTTTTAATATATTGGCACATTTTCTTTAATGAGGGCATAAGGTTTCTTTGTACTGTCTAACTCTTTCTGGTCTATAACTGCCCCTCAAAACAGGGCAGACACCCCTTTGTAAAGATGGTTCGATCAGCCACTTTCACCTCTTCATTTTCCCAGAATGCAACTCACAGGAAGTGTACAATGCTGAGTTTTCAAGGGTTTCTGAGAAAGTGTTTACATTTGAAATGTGCTTGGTACATTTGTTGATGATTCGAGTATAATTTACATGTACTTCGTAAAGCATCCAGGCTCCAATTCAACTAATGTTGTGTTGAAGTCTTTTAAAAATTATGTAAATGAGAGACCGAAACCCAACTTTGGTGAGGAAAGAATCAGTTGAAATTGTATTTCTTTGACTGATAGGAATTTTATTTTTTGAGTTAAAGGTAGTATGCATCTCAAAGTGAAAGACTTAAACTTTTGCCCAAACTTTCTGTAATGAAATTTTCAATTATTCTGTTACCAAATCAAGAATAAAAATCAGGGGTCACTGTGAATTTGGTACTGGAGAAGAAAATTACAGAATATTTACCGGTACCGATATTTGAAATTCAGTATGACAGCCGTTCCTGTCTTCATGCATTGGGGAAAAATAAAATTGTTGACTTTCAAAAAACTAAGATGGTGAAAATTCTACTCCAAGAGCACTAAATTGAGCCTCCACAAGAGATAGGACAGAAAAATACTGAGAAAATATTGAGAACCAGTTGTCACTGAGGTACATTCTACCTTAAGCTGTATTTTGAAAGGACACAACAGAGTCTGTAGGGCACGACTGTATAAAGTGACCTACTATTATCTTTGAAAAAGTGAAGGTGATTTTAAGTAACAATTTTTGAAAGTCTTTGAATGAATTTTATTTTTTATCAAGAGCTGCCAATTGTGTAAAGTGAACATTTGCATCTGCAATCAGTATTAAAGTCTCAATGTACAGACATTATTTGCATTTTTTGTGATACATTTTATCGTGATAAAGGGTGGCCAACATCTTTTGGGGACATACATTGGTTGTATACAGGCCATGGGTCGATAAAATTTTTGGTATCAGTGGGTCCTTTGGTGATTTTAAGAAAGGGAGGTGCAGAAATGCAGTATCAGGACTAACACCCCCTGGGCATTTCCCCCCCCCCCCCGCCCGCCCTTGTTGGCGGCGTGAGCGTTTGGCAGTTATTGGCCAGGGGGTGACTGTCCTAGATCCCAAATGGAACTACTGAAGCATTACCATATTTCCAAAATGATTTGTCTATGTTCAATCACAGACCCTAGGGTGTCAAGAGTCTATGGTTCTACAACCTTGGCAAAACACACTTAGGTGTAACTTAATTATATAATTTTCTTTGAAAGGCTCAAAATATATCAAGCCATCCCATGATGCCTCCATGTCAAATGAACTGTCTGGCATTTGAAAATAAATTATGGTAATGAGTGACAGTGTATCTTTCAAATTCTTATCTAGTCAGCTGTTTGAAGTGAAATGAAAAGATGCCAGTCGCAGCAGCATTGTTTGATATAAATGATGTGTGATAAAAAGTGAAAATATGGATTGCAACAACAACAACATCAATAGGTGTCAAAAATCAGTGAACAGTTAGATGGTTCTGTCATTGTGCAACAGCTAGTATAGATCTAATATTTCCCCAAAAAGTATTAAATGGTTTTATAATGTGAAATGGCTCGATTAGTTGGTCATTATATAGTAGATGTTATAACTTGGTGAAGGGATTAGTTGTGAAACTAATCTTTCACATTAAAGCTGATTTATTCAGGGAAGATGCGAAATTGGAGGTAATTCCAAATGTCACCAAATTTAATGTTTATACTCCATACCCCATTTCTGTATTTCTTCTTCTGTCCCCTCCCATAATAGATGCAGAGAGAAATTTGCCATTCCCCCTCGCCTGTGACGATCGCGACCCCTGCTCAACAGAATGAAGTGAATGTTACCTTATGAATAATTAATTATGCGCGGCCATCTTTGTTGTCTCGTACATATAAATGAATCGTTCGTGACGTGAAATATCAAGGCCAAAGGTAAGGCGAAAATTAATGAACGCTGAATATTTGGCGGCATGGCAAGCCCAGTCAACGTTATGGAAAACACAGATGAAATAATTTGTCTCAACGTAGGAGGACAAATTCACACTACAACTCGCGGCACGCTCACCAGGTGCGCGGACTCGATGTTGGGATCAATGTTCAGCGATAGAATGCCCACAAAACGCGACGACCAGGGCAATTATTTCATTGATGGCGATGGCAAACTATTCCGTTATATATTGAATTTCCTACGGCGATCAGAGCTGGTTCTGCCCGAAGATTTTAAAGAACTTGACATGCTGGCGCTCGAAGCGGATTTTTATCAAATCACCGAACTCATAGAGTGCATTGATAAACTGAAGTCGGAGAAAGAAAGACGGAGGGAGAAAGAGGAACAGCCCCAAGAATATGAATTTTTAGAAGTGGAATTCGAATGTGCAAATTGCCAATACATCGTGTTCGCCGCAGCCAATGTCCTTGAAAATATATCATCGTTGGTAAACCACTACAAGGATCTTGGAAACTGGGGAGGAAAACACAGAATTGAGGAATATGGGCTATCTCTTCCCCGTGGCACCCGAACTGCAAAGCCCATTGACAGAGTCAAGCTGTTTCGGGAGATCACTCAACAAGGCTTTCGGTTGAGGTGCACTTCGTCGAGCGGAGGCGACGAGAGGGCGACCGATAGATGGACATTCTGTCGCCCGGTTCCAAAATAATGCTCGATGCATTCGATCAACCGCTATTCTCCTTTGTTTGCGACACCGTTACATGAGTACTATTGACAGTTATTATAATTGTTCTGCGATATGCACAGCTATAATTACAGAGGAAGGGGTGAACCTATACTTCATGTTTTATTTATGGTTGAGACAGTTATAATCTGTCGCATCTTCAACGGAGTTATCCCATAACTCGGACGATGTTGACCCTGTGTATTTTGCTTATAAAGCTCGATTATCATTTGTTTTTAGGCGATCCTGACCAAACTCCAAGTGGCTACAGTCGACACAATCAATTAATCAATCTTTTTATTGTACGTCATACGGTATAAACTATAATAACAGAGTGTAGTATGTAATGGTACATCAACATACACATGCTCATCTTTTACACAGGGATAGTCATGACCAGTTTGTTGAATCATTTCAAGAAACATTCCTAAACATCCATGGATCCATTTTTGCTTCCAGGATCAGTTTTCTCACAGTGGCTTATATTTTACAAAGAATAATAGTAGCTTTGTGAGAATGGGCTGGACATGGAGCAGAGCCAACCAACGCGCACATTCCACTAGTAAGGTTCCACAGATTAGAAACAAAAGTCATCATATACCTGTACTTCTACACTGCCTCTGTGAAAATTTGAGGAGGCTGTATCTACTGTATCTGATGCAGACTTCCTCTGGATGAGATCAGCATGCTGGGTTATGGATCAAAGTGCCCAATTGCCATGGTAGACATTTTTCAGCAAAAAATGGATTACAATACATTTCACCTTGACTAGTTTGTTCACTGTTCCGTAAGGGATGGTCTTGTCAATCATAATTCACTGGCCCCAGTTTTGTTGGGGAAGAAACTTTTTTTCAGATCATGATGTCTTAAAGCATATGGTTTTGCAGATTTTTGGTATTTTCCATGAACCTATCTACATTCTCTCTCACTTTGCTAAGTCATTTTCATTCAAAATCCACTAACTTCACCATTCTAAATCTGTCAATGGTGCACAGAGCTGGCCAGTGCAGTGTTCATCGTGTGAGGGCAGTCAACAATATCAGACATGATTCATTGAAAAAGATCTTTCATTGGTTAGTTTGAAATTTAGGAGATACATTCACAAAGACTTAATTAGGTATTGTAAACTGCATGAATTTAATTCACACTTTGACATGTTTTTACTTTCTTTCAATATGATCCAACAATGGTGTACATTAAAACGAAATATTCAGTAGTGAAGACATCAAAGTACATAGTTCATGGATTGTGCAATGTATACTTTTCTGTAGGTAAAATTTCATGTGTGAATTGTTAATATTTCAATTTCCTGAATCTTATTATGGAAATTCTAATCATAAATATTTTCAGTACTTTCACATCACATGTATGAAATGCAACATCATAGACAGTAGGTATTTGTGAAAAGCGTATTGGGGAGTTGTTGCATATTCTTATCACCCAAGATCATGCACTAGATGATATGCAAGCTGTCAATCATTTGAGTTTCGGTCACATTTTTTGTGAGTTGTAGCGCCCCAACACAGCATTTCTAACCTATTAAAATAGACCACCAGGTGTAGGGTAGTAATTTCATATTTCAATGCTTGTTGGTGAGAAAATACGGCTGAAAATCATTTACTTAAAATGTACAGTACCGTGTGAAAATCTGTGTCGGAAAATGCTTGCTCTTTTGCAAGATACTGGGGCTAGATAAATAGATAAATGCAATATTTGCCCCTTCATATAGACTACCTCTATCTCTATTTTATGCAAATACCAAAGTTATGCACAAAAAATGCAGACTTGGTTATTCCTCCACTTTAAAAGTATGATAAATGTTTCAAAACCAGCAAGAAGTTAAGAATTGAATTTCATTCCCCGACTCTCAGATGCAAAATATTGTAGACTTCTCAGACGGATAGGTTCTGTACAAGATAACCCGTAATGTATTCACTTTCCTGTCATGTGACATTGTAAAATATGTAATGCACTCTTGGTGAATTTATGTGTCACGTCTTTTCATTATTTATAAGAGTACGTAGAAAATAAACATGAGATGATACGATGCTTCTCAGTGTTTCTAATTTGATTTTATTCATATTTTGAATTTTCCGGCAACTGGCAATGTACAGACTAAATAAAGGTATAAAAGAAAAAGAGGCAAACCACAAAACGAAATCAGGTAAATAGTAATCCCCAGGTTTCATTTGTGGGCTACATTGTTAATTCCTGCAAGAAAAAACAGAAAAGATATTGTTCAGTAAGTTGTAATGTGTTGTTTATGAGTTCTTATGATATAAAGACAGGATGGCGAACTCTTAATCTCTCTCTTTAAAATCACTGATATGGCTTCAATGCAGATGCCCAACAAAGATAAAGCAATAGGCATACACACTTTATGTACATTCATTTCTAGTGTAGTTTACAAAAACTATAAACGATACAGGGATAGAAATACTTTTTTATTTCTTGTGGCAAAGTTTGCCACCGGATATGAAATCTGGTGGCAATTATGAAAAATCTGGTGGCAGTTTAACACATTATGTGATCGGTATAATACAACATTTTGTCATTGCCACATACTCATTCTAATTTATAAATTCTTGAAAATATGGTGAGTACACGTCACAAAAAGTCAACCCATACTGCATGCCTCAAAAAAAATTTTCAAACTTACTAACCGTGGGACACGTGAATTTCATTTTTACTTGCCCGAGAGGAAAAAGTACTTGCCCTAAATTTCTAATAGCTGTACCAGTAATTTGTAACAGAGAGCAAGAGTTTGGCCATATGAAGTGAATTCAAAGAGGGAAAAAACATTTTCAAACATGACTACATGTACATCTTGTTAAAATGAAGGACTATTACCAAATCTGAAATGTCACAGAAGAAATGTGAGAATACTTAAGTCTTTTCTGTAGATTTTGGCCATTTAGAGAACATCTTTGAATTTGGAATTTTTCCACAACCTAGTCCAAATTAAAATCTTTGCATAAGAGTAATAAGATTGTGTGATTTACAATGTGCATGGCTGGCTGCTGCTCTTTATTATCAAGCTGAGATCACAAACAACTGCTCTGCTATCTGCCAATGCATACACACATGTACATCTGCAACTCTTTTACCTGTTTACATGTTTGCTCACTGAGCACAGCAGTCTTTCAAAGTTTATTGATAAATGTATTCGTCAAGAGAGCAGATTCAAGTTTCGTTTTCGTTACTCTTCAGTGCAGATTTCTTTTCTGTAAGTGAGAGCCGATCCCTAAAAATCCAAGGTCACGTAATTGAAACTGTCTGCATCTCACGCACTACGTAGCTGCAATATGTGGCCTCCTTGGTCGACTGAGCCTGTTTCGACTACGATGTAAACTTGTACTTTTCATCTGGGTGTTGATTTACGTTGAACAGTAAGCATTGCCGAGATCTATGGCTTTGAATAAGTTTACATCCATTTACAAAGCACATGGTGCAATTACACTATCGCGTGAAGCCGATCGACTGTCATACAACTCATACGCTTGCACAAAGAGAATGGCAACCACTGTCAAGAGCATACCACTTTACGGCACACATACAAAACAGTGAGTTCACTCCGTGTCGTCGGAGAGAACATGTCGCAAAACTCTATTTTTACGACTTTTTGTGTTTTACAACAGCAAGAACGATTATTTTGCAATGTCGGGCGGATTTTCAAGGGTTTTCAGAAACACTTCTGAGAGTTGAAGGACTTACAATGATTGTAGACGTGTACAGACCTAATGAAATACGTTTTCAAGGTTGAATTGTCCAGAGCTTAGTTAATTCAACCGCTGGTGGACTTGCCCGTCGGACGGGAAGCATATTGATTTTAATTGCCCGACCGCAAAATTCACTAGCAACGGGCGTCGGGCGATAGGATTTTTGAGCCTGTACTGGCTAATGAATCGCAAGTATTTATTATTATTTAAATCACGCATGCTGCAGTTTGGCTTTGTTTTCAAAATGTCACAACATGCTTTTCTTGTGCCCTATGACTGCATTATGCGGCTATCACAGAGAACAACAACATGTCAAGTGTACAAAAGCTGCTGTCATCGATATGGAGATTAGCCAATCACAAGTTTGGATTCACGCTATGTTTTCATTCATGCCAAAATGTCGCAATTAGTTTGGTTTTTTTTTGCTAATGAGTTTTTTTCCGCCGTCCGACAACGCGTGTTCCTTCAGTGTTCCTTCACTCAAGCCGTAGGATCGATGACATGATGACCCAAAATTTAGTGGCAGAAAAATACCACCAGAAAAAAATTTTGGTGGCAGATTGACAGTTTTGGTGGCAAATGCCACCATTGCCACCGATTATTTCGAACACTGCAATAACTTGTAGAATTCGACATATTTTGATGCGGCACCAACTATTATATACATTACTGAAATTGTACTCAAAATATAAATTTCTTCTTCCTTGCAAAGCTTAATGAGTGAGATTTACAATAATTTTCAATTTTTACAATTTACTTCACAGTAAAGCTAGCTTTACAAAGTTTAACGACCCTATCCTTGGCAAGGTTGGATTTATTGGAACATTCCACTTTACATCAGAGGGGAGAGTTTAGGTGTGTATACTCACCATAATTGCATTGACAATATCACTAGAATTGTTTTTCAATGCTTTTATTGCCTTGGAACGGCTGACATTGGCTTGTGACATCACCAATTCAATGTCCTTGGCTTCAAGGCCGCTGTCGTCAACCTGAGTGCAAAGCAAAATCATTCAGGTGGTCAGTTGTAAGATGGGCACAGTAAAAGATAATGCTGTCAGGAGTAATTCTGATAGAAGCTTTACATGAATGGTGCTGAACACATGCTCCTTCATGTTCTCTCGAGTTTTGGCATGTACTCAACCAGGGTAGCATGTCCCCGTATGACATGGGTCCTGGAGAATTACAGCGCTGTTTTATTGTCTGAAGACTGATAAGAAACCCACCAAACTCAGCAGGCAGCAATAAATCAGACCCTCGTTTAGGTAAATGCCAGGTCAAATAGCAAAGTACTCAGCCAAGTTGCTGGGTAATTACCTAATTTGCTGTTCAAATAACTGGTGTGCCAAGTGTAAAACAGGTACATCACAAACTACAGTTACAATCACTCCATAGATATGGAAACAGTGTATTAGAGTGAGTCACCCACTGTTCATTTTTCTTTTCCAGAGAGCAATCGGTTTTATCCTTCAACTATTTCAGCAATTTATTGTATTTCTGGTAATTTCAAATCATGATTTTTGTCTGATATTTGCGTATCAACACTTTTATTTAGGGCAGGAGATAAAGGGGGGAGGGGGAGGGGTTCAGGTCAAAGGCTATGAGTTTCATTTGCCAGGTTTGTTTAAACCCTTTTCCTGCCAAGTCCATATTTCACCACCAGGTCAAGATGGTTAAAATTAATGAAACACAACATATTCCATATGGTGTATTTTAACACAATACTGTACATTTGAAGGCTGTTGAAAGCATAAATACTGTAAACTTGATTTTTATGGACTGAAGATGCTATAACATACGAAGCCAAGTGGATGAAAATACATCATGTTTTGGCTCAATACCGCTTTTCACTGACTTAGCTGATGAGGAAGTGATACAGTTATTAGTGTCTGGCAGGAAAAGGGTTAAAAGGGAAATTTACCTTGAAAATTAATTTCGCATATTGAACTGATATGATCATTAAAAAGGCTTTCGAGTCGATTTTATTCACTTTCACTCACTGGCTAATAAACAGCCGTTTACTAAAATACCAGAAGTGACGTTGTAAACTTGGAAGCAGTCAACGTGTGCAACTGCAAGCTTTTCCACTTATAGAATGGCTACAGAATATAGGGGCCAAGCACTCGGTGTCGATGTTTAAGTCGAGCAGAAGTAAAGTTTTTTGCGAATACCATTTTTAGGAGGACTGCTTTTAGTGAAAGTTGCAAGCTCAACTACTGAACTACAAAAGCCTAAAAGAAAACTGCCCGGGGCATATCAAACCCCAAGTGCATTGCTTTGTACATATGGGAATGTATGTACGCTCAGGCACAAGAAACGGAACGCTGTAGACAGGACCGCCGGTTCTAGACTAATCGTGGCTACATCAGGGTGTTCTGTAACATATTAAAAGTGCTCGCACTTTTAGAATTAATGTCGATCTATTTACAGCATAGGCATTACTTCGGCGTCGGAATGATTTCACAGCGATTGCAGCCGCACCAAAGGGTTGACAGGCATGATTGATTGCCGAGAAGAATTTGAACTTCGTCATTGGAGCTAGAATAGTCACTTTCCGAACTCGAGTCGCTGTAACTTTCTGACGATGTCAGTCTTAGATCATCAATTGCTCGTTCAGGTTCAAAGTTATTGCCCAGTTATCGTCGTCATTATGATTTTCAGTCGAGCGCTGAGGTTTGCATACCGCGTACGCGTCCTTTACTTGGCGTAGAAAAGTTTGGCTGTAAGTAACCTCGCTTTGAACTCGCTGTGTACGAGACGACGAGCAAGTTTGATGTGTCACTTCCGGTTCCTGTGCGTTCAGCTTGTGGCCACTGGGCTAATACGCACTAGTGAAAGTGAATGAAACCAACGCTATTTTGTTTATTTTTCACTAAATAACGACTTGATTACCTAAGAAAGGCTGAGTAAATTTCCCCTTTAATTACGCATGATCCCTTAGGTGTATCATCAGAATATGTTACTGATGCACAGGAATTTCCTGTCTTCCATGCATTGAATTTATAGAAGAGTTCAACAAATAGCCTAACTCCTTTACAAAATGGCAACTTGATTTTAAAGACAAACTCTGTACTTTGACAGTGGGTAGCTAATACTTTTGAGGCGGAAAGTTATGCAATGAACTAAAAGCCCAAAATTATATTTGAAAGATGGAATTAAGTTAATACCACACACCACACTAAGCTACACACACCCCCCCCCCATATACAAGGACTTGAACAAGCCTAAAGTACCAATTTTGATTTCAGTAAAAACCCTAACGTCCACATTTCAAGTTACAGGTGGCAAAAATGTAATATGACAACTTTCCGAAGAGTTATCTTCTAAAACATATTTTCTCTCACCTCTTCTTCATCGCTTTCCTCCGGCACAGTGGCAGTGACCGGTGCTTCAGGTATCGCTGCTGAACTGGCCTCTGGTACCTTGAACTTCTCAGCAGCAGCCATCTGTGCTGCTTGTGATAAATCTTCAATCTGCTTAGAAATGGAAGACAAAACGTTAACTGAGAATTCTTTTATGTTAAACCTTTTTCCAAATCGGGCCTGTCACAGTCACTGCCATCCTGTCAAGTCATTAAGGCCACAGCCTACTATCAGCGGCTTGGTGTGTCTCATCTACAAGGATGTGATGTCCTTGTGCTCAGCTTGGCAGTTGTAGCAGTTAAGCACCCCCTTAACCCTTTCACCCCCAGTTCCCTGTGTACAGGTCCAACTTTACCATAGAAAACAATGGATTTGGGACAAACCATGGTGGTGAAAGGGTTAAGCCCACTTCAACACTGTACTTGGCTGGCTATAATACCTACATAGACATTATAGAATTTCACTGACACAGCAAGATTATAGGACCCTAAATGCCAGCTTCTGGGCACCTTATAAAATCGATGCCATTTCTTGTAACTTTGTGGGATTTGGGATTGAGCAGATCTTGCTTTCAATGATAAAATGGCAGAGTCCCTCACACTGTGTGGCTACCCATAAGCCTCTGAATAATATGATGCCAAAACTCACCTTTGCCTCACCAAATACTATATACGTATCTGAGGCAGGACTTTTATAAACATCTGGTCTCGATACAACAAATAAAATATTCTTTGACCTCCTGATTGTAACGCGGCTGACACCAGTAACACTCTTCAGCCCCAATTTGGACATGGCTTTCCTGGCTTTCTTCTCTGATCTGCTCTGCTTTTGTCTACTTGGCTGTTCCTCGTTCACACCAAGGGATGCAGCCATCTGCAGATGAAAGGAAAAAATTCAGTTTGCAGTGAGTGGAACAGAAATCCATGTGTGGAGCGCCCTCTAACTGTTTACACATTTCTAAACTTTTTGAGTCAAATACGGAATTTCTTCTGACTCAGCGTAACGCACGTAATTAAAAATATTTTCTTAAGGTAGACTATGCCTTAGGGACAGATATTTGGATTCAAACTTTCACAATACTTTTACATCAACCACTTGTGAGGTTTCATGTTAAATCTCATGGGGTAAATAACTTTCAATGGGCTTGTTTTTGTGAAAATCGATTGATTTTCAACCTAACTAACCTGGCTCCATTTTTCATTCTGTGCTGCTTGTGTTCCAGAGTCTTGGTCTTCGAGTTCTGGAATTTCATCATCATCATCATCTGAGTCTGTGCCTGACCCTGTGAGAAAATTAATGAGAGAGAGTGAGTGGGATTTCGGGGAGAGAGATTGCCGACATTCTGGTAGACTACAGTGACTGCAAATATTAGGAGAACTGTTTTCTCAGTGTTAGCCAGTAAGTGAACAGAGATATCATGTATTTCTAACTTTGCTCTTTTCCCACAATGCACTGCGCTTCAGAAGCCAGTTGAAATTTTCTAGTGAAGATTCTGGGCCGACTCGCAGCGATTTCGAAGCTGTTATCCAATTGGGTGGCTGAATCTTACCAATATAATGAAAACAATACAAATAGACTCCCTAAGTGGCTGTGAATAGTGACAATCGACCAATCAGATATAACCTTGCAAACACGCTGCGAGTCAGCCGAAGATTCTTGTGTGTACAATGTGTGGGGGAAATCGAATTTCGGCCAGTAGAGAAATAATTGGCAACCAGTTGGTTAAATATCTCTTGCATATAGCTAGCTTTACAACTGGCAGCTGAATATTGGAGGGATTTCTGTGAAGAAAAAGTGAACTTTCCTTGAAGTCAGCCATTTTGACTGTTTTGCTTGGTATGAGTGTAGCTGTTTATAGACATTAAGAGAAAAACTTGCACAGTTCATTCATTTTAATTTCATTATGTAAATTGAAAGAAATATGACTGTTTTACAAATGGTAATGAACATGATCAACTGTATATCCTACAAAATGTAAATAGTCAGCGTGGCTTTACATGTTATCATAACCTCCCCTTCTAATTGAAACATCTGAACTTGTCTCTTCTGGGTTTTAACCATTCAGAGGAACATACTCAACTAAATCCCATTTTCTGAATGTTGTTAAAGGGATGAAATCGCTATTTTTTTTCAAATTATTTCACTTATTTTTTGTTTCCGGTGAGCAACTTTACGTGTTGCTTTGCTTACTGAAACATAATAAACTGTCAGTTGTCAAATCTCTACTCCTTCCCTGCTTGTACAAATCACAACAAATGCTTTGATAACATAATTTATAGTACATACCAGAAATTGTGTCATCAAAGCATTTACAAGTTATGTGTACATGCAAGGTGTAAGTACAACTCTGATTGATAATTATGACAGATGTGTTTTAACTTTATCAATCACTATTGCACCTTGGATACAATGTTTACATTGGTCGTATGGGTCCCATACGACCTTTGAGCGCAGTTCCGATGACTGTATCCCTTTAAAGAATTTCACTCAAACTTTTCGTGAGGAAACGTCACACCAATCCCATTCAAAATCAAGAGTTAAAATCTGAGGTCACAGAGCAAAATTTTCATAAAAATATGCCAGTGACCGGGTGTCAACTTTATATACTCAATGAGTTTCAAAATGGACCCCACAAGTGGTAGACCAAAAGAGTATTGTGAAAATTTTTAGAGTCTGAATACCCGTCGCTGTAGCTGTGATGTCGCAGCGGTACTTGTGGCGTATATCGAACGTGCTCTGATCAAGGGTCACCACCAAAGTTCCGCTGCGAGCCAATGCATGGGCTTTTTTGGCAGTTCACTACGACATCGACCAGTGTCGATGATTTAGCTCGCAAAATAATGAAACATATTAGCCTTTGAATAAATAAACTTGTATCATCTTTATCATTGACAATCTAAGACTCATTCTCTGTGCCTGCTAACTATCTTGATGATTTATAAGAACACATATTTTCGACCATTTTCCCGTGAGACGTCAACGGTTTCTGCGATGTTTGCCGGCTCCCGCGTACAGTGCACTGAATATGTTGGAGGTCAAAAGTTCAATTCAAGCAGGAACCATCGACGGCTCACCGAAAAACGGTCGAAAATACATGTTATTACAGTTGGGGTCGTTAGCACGAGTACAAGATGAGTTGAAGATAGTCAGTGATATAGTAGGTACAATTTGATTTATTCCAAGCTTTATCTATTTTACTGTTTTGAGAGCTAAATCAGTGACACCGGTCGGTGTCGTAGTAAACTACCAAAAAAGCCCATGCGTTGGCTCGCAGCTGAACTGTGGCGGTGACCCTTGACCCAGGTGCATTCGATATATGCAACAAGTACCGCTGCCATATCACAGCTACTGTCACTTGGCACATTCAACCGTAATTGTTGCTGTATGGCTGTGGTACACAGGTCTGCATTTTTTGGTAACCATAGACCCTGGAGAGAGACTCACTCCAGGGTCTATGCGGGAACAAAGCAATCTGATTAAACAACTGATGAAGAGATGTGACAGTTCAGATTGGGTACAGATGGTGTCGCCATATCCACACTGTCATTGCTTGTCGTGTCATTTTATATCGTATCCCATTTGAATGACATTTAGTATGGTTGTATATATAAGTGAATTTTCACCTGTTGCCGTCACCCTTTCCTCTGCAGAAGGGCTTTTCTTGTTTACCTCGGCTGAATCTTAATAAACAGACACAAAAAACCAAAATTATCAATATTTCATAACTCAAACGTTCGGTACACCAAATGGTTACAAGCTAGAATTATTTGTTTCTTATGAAGTCCACATGTGTTAAAGTATGATTAAACGTTGGTTAACTCCTCCGGGTCATTTTCTTGTAGGTATGACCATGGAGGTAGAAGAGAGATCTCGCTCAACCTCCATAGTATGACACAGAGAGATGACCAAACGTGACGAAGCAAACACAAGGGCTGGGCTCAATACGGACTCCAATATTACCTTGACGATAGTTTCTTGGGTTCGTAACTCCATTCGACACAGCTGAAAAGGTCACGTAATCATTTTTACTTGTGATAACATTATATGGCTTTCTACTTTTCATGCGAAATCCTCGACGTGGATTTAGGAACCAGCTAACGAGCTGAATTGTGTCAAATAGGAATGAAGCCCTACACTGTACACACCCGTGTTTGTTGAGAGTACTACATGTCCCCTTGCCATCACCAACTTACCATCGGCGTTAGCGGTTTCCTCTTGCTTTGGCGGCTGTGTTTCAGTCTCTGCTTGAACTGCCTCTGTTGCTTGTGGCATTCTGTGGATCAAACATATTGGTTGTATCAAATCAGACGCGAATAAAACACAAACACAGTCTAGACTACAACATTGACCGAAGCTCCCGTATCCTCAGTGCATGGTTTCAATGAACATGGTTACAGCGTGATTTACGAATTATCATCGGGGAATATTTCAAGTTTTTCCGGAGTAAAAACGGCAGAAATATAAAAATAAACATTACATTAGTTCATACGAGGAAAATAAATTAAGAGGAGGCGCCTAAATTGGTGGATGAAGACGGATTCACCACTTACTTGGGTTTTTTTCTGATCGCTCTCAAAGTAAAATGGTATCTCTGGTGACCTCTTTGTGACCCGCACTAAAACCAAACATTGCTCGTTGCGGGCGTCCTACTGAACTGCCGCCAAGAATTCGTCGTGGTGAACCACTTCCCAGCAAAACTGTGCTACATCCCTGGCAGATTTGCAATATGGATAAAAACATGAGAATATTGCTTGAAGATTTCATGATTCCACCAAAATAATATTATATCACACCTGATTCAAACACATTCAGTGGGACACATTCACACTCTGTATTCGGAGGAGAATCTGAAGTTCAAGCAAACTTCGATTTGGTTGATCGTCGCTCAGGCGGAGTAAAGTTTGACCCCAATCATTCGAACGAAACATAACAATAATGCCGTTAATTGCTTGATGACTGTCACAGTGCACGTGGATGAACTAAGTAACCAATCTGAAGTATTTCATATCGAATTTTGTTGGGTTTTGTGAGAACCAAGACCATTTACGGCATCTACATTGAGAATAATAAGTATAAGCTTAGTAAAGTAAAGAGGATAACTAGAAAAAAAAAAGTTTGGATCTATTCGAAAAGAATTTTATTAGAAAGTTGCATCCAAATATCCTTGCTGAGCGCAGATTGGCACTGAAGGATGACTCTTCCAACATAACAGTCAGAGAGAAATACAGTTCAGAACCTTTTAAATGCCAGTCTTAAAAGGTGAGCAAAAATATTCTTCCTGTTCTAAGTTTGACACTGCGTGGACATTTGCCAAACGATAACAATGAACGGCGTAACATGAATCAGTAATCAGTCCTCAAATATGCCCTGTTTACGATCACTGATCTTGTAGATTAACCTTTTAAAGATGCGTTGCAAACAATTCATCGTTTGTCGTAGAATCAAGATGGAACAATTATCCTTAGTACTATCTGATTAAAATCAAATGTAGAGATGAAGAATTTTCCACCTTGTGACTATTACTTCACTTTTTCTCATCAGCTGATAGTCGGCTTTCAGGTAACGAACGTTGCAATCTTTTCATCGCTCTTACTCAAATACCTCAACTTTTAATCGTGTCATCATAATGTCATTTTGTTCTGTTGTAGTTGTTGAACCTTTATTATATATATATAGAGAGAGAGAGAGAGAGAGAGAGAGAGAGAGAGAGAGAGAGAGAGAGAGAGAGAGAGAGAGAGAGAGAGAGAGAGAGGATTTCAATAAAGGCTCTACCAGAGTTCCTTTACTTTAAAAATTTAACTGTGAAGGACGCCCTCTATCCATACCCATGTTTCTCTTTCTCGTGCTCTTTTCCTGACATCCATTTAAAGGATAACAGTGACAAATAAAAGACGGGAGGCAAGTAGGAAACACAGTTAAACTCATTATAAGTTACAAAATATCGGTTGCTGCTTCTTAACAGCAACATTACAGTGTTTTAATCAGCCTTGGACTTTGCCTGCCCCGTTGTGTTAATTTAAAGGTAAAATGCGCCCCGGGGACATGATGATCATATATTCAGACTCTCAAACCTTTATAATATATACTTTGGCCTACCACTTATGGGGTCTCATTTTGAAGTTTATGGAGTAAACAGAGTTTTCATTGGCTGACTTTTTTGAAAATCCTTTTTTTATTTCCCCCATACTGTTAGCAAGGGATGGCGGACATTTTGAATTTCAAATATCGGTAAATATTTGGTAATTTGTTTCTCTGGTACCAAAATCTGCAGTGATCCTCTTCTTAATTTTGAAAGAGAATGGTTGAACGTTTTGGGAAAAATTAAGCAAAAGGTTTAATCTTTCATTTTCGACGCGCGATTTACCTTAAACGATATGTAATACATGTAAATAGCCCCACAAGATTCAATTTGTAAATTAGACAATTAATAAAGAAAGAAACTGCAAATTTGGATTGCAATATTAACTTCAAAGGCACCGAAACAACTATTCTGGTTAATTGCAAGCTCATTACGCAATGAAAGCGTCAAGGGACTTGCATTCACACATCGCATAAGTAACTGAAAATATAGCTGAATAGAGTTGCCCCTTTTTGAAGAAAATGTAATTACGATTATTTGAGAAAGGCAATTTGGATTTTGTCATGTACAATCGGGATTCCTTACTTTTTGTGCGAGTTTATTTTATGCTCCATTCAGCACATTGCGATGTTTTGATGCCAAAAGATGAATAAAATACTGAAAGTGTATAGGTATTTAATTTGAAACTTTCCATTTAAATGAGACACAATTTCTTCATATATAATGTACGACCGTTGAAAACATTCTCAGGTCTTTTCATACACACCTTTCAATCTTTTAATTGGTTCCGTGTTGAAAAACTGCCAAGCTAACACTCACAGGTATCGGAACTTCATTTTGTGAGTAGCACACCGATAATGGCTCTCTACAAACACTACATCTTGTGAACATACCCTGGTCAAAATCCTGAGCATTCTTACTGGTTTTTCACAAATTCTTATTCTGAAAGATTTCTTTAAAGTCTTCGACAAATCTGACTAAATACTAGAACGCGCCTCGGGGATAGATATTCAGACTCTCAAACTTTTACAATTCTTTTCTAATATACCACTTGAGGAAAGGGGGGCCATTTTAAAGCTCTAGGTGTCAGAAACTTTTCACCGGCTTAGTTTTTCCAAAATCAAAAATTCTATTTTTTATCCATAGAGTTACTAACACAGAGATGGCGGCCATTTTTAATTTCAAATATCGGTAAATCTTGAGTAATTTGTTTCTCTAGTTCCAAAATTTGCACAGTGACGCCCGATTTTTATTCTTGATTTTGAAAGAGAATGATTGAAATATTCTTTGAGGAAAGTTTGAGCAAATGATCAAATGTATAGGACAATTGCTGTAAGAAAAAAATATTGTTTTTACAAAAAGTGAGACAACTCGCCCTAAATTTTTACATGGCAAGATTTTTGTTGTCATTTGAACATTATTGTCTGAATGAGGTAATTCCAAGGAACCAACGTTGAAAAGCGATCTGGCGTGTGGTTTTATGAGAAAATAGCAGGGTTGTTTACAAATGCTATCAGCGATCTTCATCGATAACTTACCCTCAATGTTCCAATTTTTATCAAAAAGACAGGCACAAATGCAAAGAGCGATAAATCTGCTTTCAATGAATAAAAAATAATTTTCTTGAAATTTTCCGTTCCTTCATTCTTTTCTCGTCAAAACCTAAAACAAGCAGTGGAGTTTCTTGTTTTGCTTTTCCCCTTCTGGACCTTTCAAATAGAAATGAAAGAATTGATCAACTTTCCAGTCGGGACACCACCTGTTGATTTCAATCACACAGCGAAATGCAAGTCTTCAACGATGCTTACTTCTCTGCCGGTACCCTGTACACACATTCACCCATACAATTCAACCGAATAGATGATAGCCAAGAACACTTTTGTGACAATGTTAAAGTACCCTTTCAATTTTATTCTTGTTTTCCAGGATATTTACAAAACAAAAGAGTATATTTCATATCACTTCTGTTTCTTCTTATGCGTTCTACGGAGAAAAAGTCTTCAGTAAACATATGTAATGACAATACAAACAAACTTGTTTTACCGAGGTAGTTCTCATACTTTAATGGTATGACCCTGGCATCAGATTTATCATTTATAAAGGGCCAAAAGCTGTGTACGTTTGGTTATCAATGTCAGCTTCAGTTTCTCGTTCTAACCTCCAAAGCATGTTGAAATTTCACAGAATTCAGCTTGTCAACCCAGCCTGTACACATGTAAATTGCAGGGTTAATGTTGTTGGCGACAAGTGAATTCAGGTCCGGACTGGATCCAAACGTATCCCCCCCTACTGTCTATGATTTTACACTTACATTCACTGTGTTGGCAAGGTAAATACTATTCCAACATGCTTTGGGAGTAGAACAAGAACTTACAATTGATACGTATATCACGCAAAAATCGTGAAAAAAATCCATCAAAAGTTAGAACCACTGCCCTTTGAATCAAAAGATTTATCAAATTTCTCACCTAGTGATGATGATGAGTTGAAAGACAGTGCTATAAGTGATTAAACAAGTTAAATATTTGTGTTCAGAACGCGGCAAGGATTGTTTATTTCTCTCTTGATGTGAAATTTACACTTTGAAAGTAAAGATAGTGACCAGTGTAACGAATAACAACAGAAGAGCTAACGGAATTGCAGGGATTGCTGCTCGGCTGTAAGCGAAGTAGCACTCCCCTCTCGTGTTAACACCGCTGGTCGACAGGAGATCGCCTCTGTAACATCCCAGGAAGTACGGGTAGTCAGCGGTGATATGGTACTGGTACACACCGTTGACGACACGACCGTGACATTGGTCCAAGTCGTCAGTGGTAAGAGTGTTGCCATTTTCGTCGGTGGGGCCGTATATAGCATATCCGTCGAATGCTACACCAATCAGTGGCGACGCGTCGCTATAACGACTCATGACGCACGACGGGGCCTTGTGGTAGTGATAATGGCCTGGTTGGTCCGGATGACCGTCACATAGGTCAAATACTTCGGCGTATTCCCCCTCCACGGCGTTATTGCCCTCTCTGGTGAATGGGTTGAAGATGGGTATCCCATTGACTGCCATACCGATTGGTCCCATGGGCAGGCAACCCACTTCTGAGGCTTCTGTCGGTGTTACCGGTATCTCGAAATGGTAACTCTGGAATTGTATATTGTTAGGATTGTCCACATTCGGGAAAGAGCCCGTAGCGTGATCAGGAATGCCGTTGCTCTCGATGATGTGTTTGCCGTTCTTTGTCGTCACGGTGACGGTCCCAACCATTCCCGTGTTGCTTTCAGTGATCCCTGTGGTTTGAAACTTGGCGATTTGTTCGTCTGTCAAGGCGCTGACGTGATAGCCTTTGAACATCGCCAGAACGCTGGTCAAAGCAGCTAACACAGTCAAAGACGCCATTTTATGAGGAATTCTGTGAAGGCTTAATTCTGTGAACCGTAAAAAATAATAAAAACTGGTTTTATTATACATTAAACAACTTCTGCTGGCTGCTCTCTAAGGTTATGATCAGAATGATATTACACAATATTACACATAATTTACATGGTATACATATATATTCTAAGTACATCTACATGATACACACACACTTTCCATATTATATATATATATATATATATATATATATATATATATATATATATATAGATAGATATAGATATAGATATAGATATAGATATAATATGGAAAGTACGTCCATTATTACACATTATGGGCTCTCGAGTCAATACTCGGTTCATTTTATCGATACCTAAAACGGTCCTGATTTCTCAATCTACGGAAACACACACTAAGGGGATGGAATGGTTTTCAATCAGCTGCCATCGTGAAAGAAACAACAGGTGGGTGACGGTTTAGGAGCCTTAACCAGCTTTTACTACCGTGCTTGGCATCCTTCGTCATTATCCTTTAATGTGAATAAATAAAAGTATATATATATATATATATATATATATATATATATATATATATATATATATATATATATATATATATATATTTATATATATACTTGTTTAGTTCAAGATCAGCTGGAGTAGAGTGCTCAATACTAGAGTAGAGCTAAATACACAACTGAGTTGATCAGGATAATCTAAAATATTACATTTCCACTACAAATTTGTTTCGTATAGGCTGCAGAGCCGCCTACACTCATCGGGTGGCTGTGATCGACTGACACTTTGGGCGGGAACGATTTCTTTTGTTTTGCTTTTGTTGGCACCTGTTTGTTGCAAAAGGTTGAATAATTAGTGACTGCACAGGAGAAATTTTCTCCTGTGTCTGCAGGTCGATACTAATTCGTTTCTATTGTTGAGGGAGCACATTTCTGGATATCTGAGGAGTATGAAGTTCTCGTGGAGGCACAGATTGCATTTTTTGTGACGTTGGAGTATGGATTGCATTGCTTTATTATTTTCCAGTCAATTCTGTATTCTGTCTTTGCATCTTTCAGTGACCAAATGTGCTTGCTCAGTTCGGTGCTGTTTCTGTATTTTGTGTTGCGGAATGATAGCATGTGGTTATTATATCTTGTTTTGAATGGAGTCTCCGTCAGGCCGATGTATGTTGCGTGTGTATTGTTGTCTTCTCTGGTGACCGTTGCTTGGTAAACCACGCCCTCGGTGAGGCATTTTCCTGGCAATGGGCATTTGCTCTTTTGTCTGCAGTTGCATTCTTTATTGGCGATGGTGGCGGTTGTGTTCTTGTTTTCCATTTCCTTGGCAAGTACTGATTTGTTGTGTGAAGTGATAATACTTTGCATGTTCGGCAAAATAAAACAAATCCTTGGACAATCTTGCCTTGATCACACACTTAAGCATGTCATTTTAAAGTCGCTATCAATTTCGCTATCGTCATCATGTCATTTTGCATAACTGTGACAGTACCAGGTTCGCCTTGGTACGGCCCAGACCCTGGCGTGACGAAGATGAATGATATCGATAGCCTGTCTGTGTGCTTATTCTTTGAGTCGATTTTAATTCGCCACTTAAAATTGAGAATGGGGGCTTTCATTAGTCATAGTTCAGATATCTACGTTACCTTATTGTAAGGCCGCGTTCAAAAAAAATGGTGGGGGGGGGGGGCTGGAGGAATTCGGGGGGGGGGGGATTCGAAATTTTTTGGGATAGTCGAGGGGGGACTTGAAAGTTTTGCTCTGCCTATAGGGGGGGGACCTGAAAATATTTTGACTCCCAACATTTTGATGTCCAATTGTTCTAATGTTAGTAATAATTAAACAAAATCTAGAACTGTTTTGTCATATTTTATGTCTTTAATCTCGAAAAAGTCTAAAAAATGTATGAATGCCATAAAATTTTCGTAGAACAAGTTGGCCTTGTAATGGGGCAGGAGCTACAACTGTTGATAATTTTTCAATATTTCTATGCAATGTATCAAACACAGTTTCTTGGTGTCTCTCTACAGCATGCTGAAAAACACAATATTCAGTTTGTCAACAAAGCACGTTTGTCTAAATATTGGTAATAATTGAATGATGCGGTACACGTAGGCTGTGTTGGCAAGCTGAATACTAGATAGCTCAACATTCTATAGGGAATAGAACAAGAACACAATTGTATAAACTGAACAAAAATATTGTCAAAATAAAAAGTTAATACAACTACTGCCCTGCTACTACATACTGGCAGTGTCAGTGATACATGTAGCTCTGACTCTGATGTAGTTTAAGAAGAGTTTCGGTCATAGGACCACTCTATTGACAGTGATGTATCTACTTGTACACAAGATCCAGCCAGAGAGCAACACATAGAAGACTAGGGGATTAACAGTTACCATGGATTTTTGAATTCTGGCATATGAGAACAATCAAATATTAGAGAAAAAAGATGGGGTCACCATAATTGATCTTATACAAATGTACGATGAAAAGTCAGTTTTTCTAAAATCACTTAAAATCAATATATAAAACCATTCATTTCAAGTTCATGCAGTGAATGAAATTTTCACATCTCATTGTACCAATAACACAAAAGTAAAACTTTGAACAGTAAAGACTCTAATTTAAATGGAAAAATGTGTGACTAAATGGAATCTTTTATTTTTTACCAAATTTGCCGTTATTACACCCAAAATTCTGAGATTCAAACATTAATTTCATGGAATATTTTAACCTTCCAGTATTGTGAATTTTTTAAAACATTTTATAAATGGCTTCTAAGTTGTATATGTCTTGTACTTTTGAAAAAAAAAATTTGGTGCTCATTTTCTCACAATTTGGTTAAACGTAGCTAGGAATACACAACATCTGCGTGCAGAACGACACATTACATGTTTGTTTTACTCTGCGTGCATTCCTTATAAATATGCGGCTATATGGTAATTTGGGGGGGGGGACTTGAAAATTTTTGAGGGTATTGAGGGGGGGGACTTGAAAATTTTTGAGGGTATTGAGGGGGGATCTGAAAAAAAATAAGATTTCAATCTCGATTCCTCCAGCCCGCCCCTCACCATTTTTTTGAACGCGGCCTAAGGGGACCAGTTTACAATAAGCGCGAGAATATTTTGTTCAAAATACCGACCTGTCGTCTGCAGCTAACAATATATGATATTTTCTCAGTTTTATGGAACACGACAACATTTAACCTTATAATTTTTATTCCGAAATAAATCTGTGAAAAAAGAACTATAGAGGGCACCAGTCGATATGAAAACGCTTTTAAGTAGACGATGTCAAAGTTTTCAAATCCAAGATAGAGCATTTCGTTAACGATTTGCTTCTTGAAAAATAAGGATTATGAAAGCAGGGGATTCAATCCCTGGATACATTGATGAAACCGTTACTACATCTCATAAAACACCATCGGAAATTGCAGATACAGTTCAACTTATCTGGAAAGAAATGAAACAACTCGGTCGAAAGTAAACAGCAGTTGTGATTTTTGTCGAAATTTAAATTTGCAGAGCGCGAAGCTATTTCCAGAACTGTACAGTAGTAAGTGAACGACAAGAGCCGGAGTGTAATTTTTGCACGCGAGCCAAGTGAAATTAGGTTGTTTCCATTCAATGGTGACAATGCCTCGTACAATATGAGTACATATACCATTGTTATGCGCTATTTTAGTCAAACAAACACGAATGGACTTACTTTAATCGCACGGCAGGGAGAGTTAAACCGAAAGAACATGCATCGTTCAACACTGCACGGTCACAGCTAGCCGACAGATATCGATAAATATCCGACGTATTTTCAAGATCATTACTTTCGCCAGACAAGTCAAGGTGATACATACCAGTCGTCTGTTGCAGAATATGACGTTACCAGAAGGCTTTGCATTAGAAACTGAAGACAAACAGCCACTGTCGACGCACCGTTTTGAATGGCTGTAAACCACGGACTGAAAATGAATGGTGTGAGCCCCAAAGTGTTACAGGTGGTTGTCTGGGTTCCACTGACCACGGCCAGGCCCGTATAATGTATATGTACAATGTCAGCCTGGTATTATGGTCGTCCGTGTTGAGTGCTCTCGCGAACACTGGTGATGTCACGACTTAAAAACCGGGTGGGCCTTGTTTGCACAATATACTCTTCGCACCAATAAGTGCAATATATGGCGATTCAATCTCAGGAGACACACTGTAAGATCACGAAGTGAATAAATAAATGGGACTCACAGATCTAGATCATGGATTCGTACGTAACCACCTTGTTTATTGTTTCGACGCGCATGCGCCCTTAGTGAAGACGAGAGCTGAGAAGGGCGGCCTTGTGCTGTTCTGTGTATTTTTTTCGGATGATTGCGATGGGAAAGCATCTCTTAAATTCGTCTGTCAGTGTAATAGAAACAGAATGAGAGAGAGAGAGAGAGAGAGAGAGAGAGAGAGAGAGAGAGAGAGAGAGAGTGTGTGTGTGTGTGTGTGTGTATTTTGAATATAAGTTCGACCCCCACGCAAATACCCACAAATACATCATACATATACGGCTAAACGTTTTCGTCGTGCAATAACATCCACATCACCGTGTCACGATAATACAGGCAAATTTATTTATTATACCTGAAAGGTTGTCTATGGCAAGAAAACGACAGTTAGGCCTCCATGGCAATTCTAACTGCAGCACCCGTTATCACGAAACATTACATTATACCATAATTATGAAAAACACAATCAAGACATAAAATTGTTACGGGTACAGGGCGGATACATGGGTAAGTTGAAACATTTTTGGCAGTTATTTTCAGTATTTGAAAAAAATTACAGAATTTTGTACAGTGATATAAATTTGTTGTCAGTTTATTGTATACCAAATAAACTCTTTTGTTTTCCTGTGTCGTAGCCTACAAATTACAAAAGAAAATAACTATTGCTCGGAGATATGAAGAATCATTATCTGAACTAAACAAAATGACATCAGATTATTACTTATACATGTATAATTATTAGCACTTAAGGACAATTCCTGATCTTGATATTTTCACATGTTGGAGAAAAACCGTTACTGTGGCTAACTATAAACATCCAGTAGCAGACGATTTCTCAATTGTATCGCCAAAATGGAGGGAGTTCACAAAAGTTGTTTTTTTTAAGTCTGTCCAGTATTTCTATACAATGAGTGTTCTGCTCCATTTCTTCGCACGATACATTTGTTATTATTATACACTCACTAAATGGGCTTGCCTAGCCTCTTCACCCCTATTCACTGTGAACAGGTCCACAATCACCATTGATAACAATAAGTTTAGGCCAAACCATGGTGGTGAAAGGGTAAAGGTTGCATAGCGACAAATCGATATACGGTGCGGTTTGTGTGTGTGTGTGTGTGTCTATATATATATATATATATATATATATATATATATATATATATATATATATATATACAGTGTGTGTGTGTGTCTATATATATATATATATATATATATATATATATATATATATATATAATTAGATATTATTCCCTAATATTTTTCTTCGTTCAGCGAGAAAAAAACGAGTGACGTATTGACCGTGTCACCACTCGTCGAATAATATACTTACACATGCACAAGCACACAATTCGTTATTTTTTCCAAAATAAAATAAGTTTTCCATGACGATTCCGCGTTTAAACTTTTGAACTACTTTAGGAATAAATATCAGTACGCCGTGCACAAGTTGTCAATCATTTCCAGTCGTCCGTCATGTGCGTTAGCGCTCACGTTCGTTCGTGTCACAGGCGCTCGAACCGTGATCTGTGAAAATGGAAATCAATAAACTGATCACAAAAACCTATGTAGTGTCTCCTGTCTGTCTATGTGATTACCCATAGAGCGAAGCGCGACTAAGGTTGTGTTTACGTCAGACGCGAACGTTCACCCAGCCTATCTCGCGCTTTGCCAATGGGGTCGCCATTTACCACTACTGTACAGTGTACCGTACGTAAATAAGCGTATGCAGCATTCGAAAATGAAATTTGCCGAGCAGATATCTGCGAATAAGAGAACCAATAAAGAACTTAACAACGACGACCAGGAAATGTCTCCTAGCTTGATTACTGTCAAATGTCCCTAATTACAAATATAGCATTCGGCAGTTTCACATCTGTCTATATATATATATATATATATATATATATATATATATATATATATATATATATATATATATATATATATATATATATATAGACAGAGATAAATATATATATATATATATATATATATATATATATATATATATATATATATTATATATATGGTAGGTTTATAAATTTAATTTCCTGATCAAATGTTTGAACGTTATCACTATAAAATCAAGAAATTATTCATGCAGCAGAACACACAAGGTTTTCTATTTGCAACACAGTGAAATGGAGGCTTAATACATCTGTTACGATATAACTAACACCTTCTGTTCAGTACAGTAAAAGATTTTATGAAATTTGCGTGACTGTTGTGCTATCTACATCATTTAGAAGAATGCACAAAAGTCCATTACGTTTGTTAAACTATACACATTTCACATTTTGATACAAAACTTGACACGTTTTTAGTCTATTTCAAACGGTTGGCAACGGTAGGTATCTGAATAAAAATACCTAGCGAGATCTCAGATGAATGGACAAGGTCTCGCGGGATTTTGTGATGAACAGACGATTGCAATACATGTACTTTGCAACCTATAGGGACAGGGACAATGCTATATATGTATTGGGTTAAATTTTGAAGCTGAGTTCTCCTCTGAAATGTTCATTTAAGTACATCAAATTTGATTGGTACATCCGTGAATGACGTCATCGTTTGTAAAACAAATTTGATTGGTACATTCGCGAGTGACGTCATCGTTTGGTTCAACAACTATCTACATGCGAAAAAAAACAAAGGAATTACAGCATTTATCAGATCTTAGTGCAAACCCCGTATGGACTTGAATTTGTCCCCTAAAACTCAAGGTCATCTAAATGTACGTACGTCTAATAATTTGATGTGCTACATTTATATTCAACGATTATAATTGTTGCATTGCTGATCTGCCAATGCCTGAGATTATTTCCTAGTGAATACCAGAGTGAAGTTGTTAAAACAATAACCTTCTGACCAATGATACCAATTCTACGTGAATAAACGCAGACAGATAAAATGTTACCAGTACTTGTCAAAACCTCGAAATGTCTCGAGCTTAAAAGGAAAATAAACGATTTGTTTTCGCTACAAATATTCAGTTTACCTTTGAAACATTCTATCTTGGTACGGTGCATATGGATAAAAAAATCTATTTTCTAAAAAAAGTTAATCGGACAATACTAATGCCACTGTACAATTTATGTATGTTTAAAATTTGTGCATTGGCAAATGTTTCATTCATTTACGTGGACATGTTATAATATTTGTACTGAATATTCAAAGACAATGTTTAAGACCTTTATACAGCTAGCGTGACTTGTACTATAAAACAGACGATATAACGATGCTTTATATAGTCTTTTTGTCGACAAAATTTATATTTACATTATGACTATGACAGCACGAACTGAGATCTTGGAAACTTTACAATATCATCAAGTTCAGTATACTGAGGCGTAGTGTTCGTCCTGGAACCCAGATTAGCGCCCTCAGTGTTCGTTTGCGTTGGTGACTGAGAGCACAGCGTAAAAACATGTCTTTGTGAAATTTTTCACACTTTGGGCAAATTTTCAAACTTTCGAATCTTTCGATTCCCCATCTTTTTCGTTCTCCACGACCAGTTCGATGGCGCCGTCCTGAATTTTGTCTTTCTCCCCGAGCCCTTCCTCTTCGTCACGTGATTCCTCGTCCTCATCTTCCAGTTCGTTCACCATTCTGTGGTGAACGGTAGCCGAAGCCACGCCATGGCTGACGCAGTTCACACCTGTGCGTATGGCGTCACTGTAAGCAAAGAAAATGAGTAAGTTTAGGTGAAGTAAAGAGAAAAATTTTAGCGTGTGCGCGCGCGCGTGTGACGGCAGTAATGGTCGCTCTGATTAAAATCAGATAGAGATGGCGACGTGTTCACATTTACTTGATCTTTGCTGCTCTCTTAGCTAAGTTGCCATCTCTGCATCTGATTTGAGTCAGATTGCAGTAATGGACAGGGACACACGTAGATATAATTATGAGGTACAGACGAATAAGTAAGGGGTTGCAGACAGACGTAGACATATTTTACATGTAAAACGGAAAATTACAGGTGAAAGAGTTATGTACGAAGAACTACAGAGACAGAAAAAAAACCCACATTGACAAAAGAGCTGGAAAATGTCAGGAGAAAAGTGGTTAGCTTAGAACTTGATATAATTGTTGTATTGAGACATTTGCAGATGCGCACGACCTTGCCAAATCTGTCTGGTAAAGTCTCCCTGATTGGCGTTTTGAGGGATCTAGCGAGGGTTTGTGCCCGATTACGCACCGCTACGCGTGTCCAGCGAAGATGATCTAATAGGGCTATTCATTTTTCTCACGCATGTGCGTATCGACTTCAAAATCGTTCAGCTTAATATAAGAGGAAGGAGAATATTTTTTTTATGTGGCTATGGATTGATTAAGTCTCATTAAGTACACAGAAAGGCGAGGTAATATAGATCGTATCGGATGGACTGGTTGATTCATTATCTGAACGAGGCGATGGATATAAAACTTACAGTAGCCATTCCATTGTGATCAGTAATCCGATAGCCTCTATTGGTATATTGGTTGTTGTGCAGATTTGTACGATAGCAACGATGCT
Organism: Ptychodera flava; assembly: GCF_041260155.1. Taxonomy (NCBI): domain Eukaryota; kingdom Metazoa; phylum Hemichordata; class Enteropneusta; family Ptychoderidae; genus Ptychodera; species Ptychodera flava. The sequence continues at coordinate 11,228,347 of NC_091945.1, read as the reverse complement.
CCCGCTTGGTACTGATGGCAAACTGAAAGCGATGATCATAGCCAAGGCACTGAAAAAAGAGAGACGAATATTCAAGGGTTGAAACAGACCAACACAAAACAGGCCGAAGGAGGGTTTTATGGAAAGTAGAAGGTGGACAGGGGGACAGGGGAGGCAATTTTCGTCCAGACTCGAAACAAGTTTCCTCAATAGCGACTGTTCGGATTGTTTCTCTTGATTTTAAAGTAAACCGAAAACTTGATAAAATTGAAGCAATGGTCAAACATGTGATTGCGGAAACCATAGACAGTCGAAAAGGGCAGAACTCAGATATAAAAATTAAACAAAAATCAGGGTAAACAAATAATTTTTTACAAATTAGGGATTTAACGTTCCTCGTTTGACCAAATTACATTACTGCGATGTAACGATCTGAAATCCCCGTCTCACGTTTTGCTTCTTGATGGTCGAAGGAAATCGCAACATTCGGTAAATTTCACGTCAATTTTGAAGATGAGAAAAATACAGTTGGCAGCTTAAAAAAGGCATACAGGTATTACAGGTAAAAGTACTGAAAACACGCATTTATTTAGCCCTACAGACATTGGAAAGGCCCAGAAGTTTTATAGAATCTGATACAACACTTAAATGTAACTTTAATTTAAAAAGGTTTGATCAAACGAAGATGACGTTGTTGAAACAGGACGGTACATTAGGAATAGCACGAAATCACTGCGATCCAGAAGTCAGCTGGAGCGACTAAATGTTCATTCCATTTTCATTTTTGATCACATTTTCAAAGAGTGATAAAATCCCCAAATCGATTATCATATTATACTTACGCAACGACAACAATCTGACCAGCGTTCAGGTTTAGCATTGAGCACTGAGCCAACCACAGACAACCAGACATAATGAACATACATGAACCATCACGATTGAAGGTAGCACACAGCGGCAACACAAAACTGTTCACACTCTTGTGAACTTTGTTATTCTGTTCCATTCCTTTGATCAAGGTCGGCAGAGTGGCAGCACTGGCAGTGGAGAAGAGAAAACACAAACAATAAAAGATGTTCTGAAACTGAAAACACGCGCACACGTGCGTCAACCAAAGTTCGCGTCACCCCCTCTCCAGCTGTTATCTTTGCCATAGCGTCACCTGTTTCACATTTAGTCGAATTTAGCACGCAAATGTCTTAATCTTCGACGTTTGAAACGAAGGATTAAATAATTTTCTATGTCGACAATGTATTCCCACATCACAAAACTATGCAATTCTCTATATTTGGAGCTCCATTAAATTCAAACGAAGACGATAACACAAACATATGTGTGTTTTCGATAACGCGACCTACCCTCGGAAAACCCGCTGACCCTAGACATTTTTTTCGCATATTCAAAAATTTCTAGTAACCGCTCTGAATTTTACAAGATTATACGGGTCTCAGCTGACAAAAGGGGAAAAAATCCTCCGACCTACTTCGTCAAATTTTCGGAGGCACGTTACCGGAATTACATATTTTTTATTTGGCCTTAAGGCTATTGGCCCGCTATTTCCAATGCGTATCAGGATTGTCAGGTTGTTTCCTGTGAGGGTTACGCATAATCTTGACCTACCTGCTCTTTGTGATCATGGCAATCAAAATGGCGTCGGTGTAACCCCAGTAGACCTTATAAAGGACTCTCCTAGCCACTATGAAATGTATAAGTGGCAATGTAACGAACATGTGCAGGCTCTCTCCGATGATAACAGCGGCTGAAAATAGACCCAGCGTCTTCCATACCTGCATGATGTTCTCGACACGGAGCAAAGCGACCGCGATCAGACTGGCTGTGCCGACAGGTAGAGTCCTAGAAATCGTGGAAAAGAGAATTTTAAAATTTTAGATGATATGACCAAAGGAGCCACCGTGGAGTTGAGATATACTATAAATTACACATGAGATATGGGTCTCTCACATTGACCTCATCGTGACTGCAATGTCAAGTCTGACTTGCAAATAACAACACACCCGGACAGACTTCAATTGTCGTAAGATCGGATTGACTATACCTGAAGAGACGAGAACGAATGCTCTTACATAAGCGGTGGTTTTTTGATGATTAAAATCCTTTACGTTATTTTATGTGTATTCGTTTACTGTTTTTCTGTTTTCCAGAGATAAAATTGTTATAAGCTGTAGGGCCTAAAGCTAAAATACCTTTTTGGAATGTTATTCAGACTTAAACATTATATAAGCTTATTATGCTTGCAGTGAGACCAAACATGTACCAAGTATTGATTTTACTGGTGAAATCGAAATTACAATATTTAGCACACAAGGGTTCTACAGGATAAAGCCTGACCCCCTTTTGACTGACAATATTTTATCAGCGCAACCATTTCGCGCATGCTTTCTTATGACAGGAATACTTCAATTGGGTATTTGCGCTTCTGTAACTTTACAACTCAACCGATGTCCAGCGTGAGTAGAGCATTTGGGCCGCATCATTGCTGGTACATAAAAACTTAACAACTACTTTTGGTGGGTCGGAGTGTGAACAGATTGAAGGTAAGAATGCACCTCGGGCACAGATATTCGGATTCTCAAATTTTTACGATATCTACCACTTGTGTTGGTTCATTTCTCTGCTACCAAAATTTATACGCTGACCACCGATTGATGTTCGGTAAGAGAATGGCTGAAAGTTTAATTGAGCAAATTTTGAGTAAAAATTAAGCGTTTTCTCTTTCAAGGAGCTCACTAATGGGCACAGAAAAGCGCAAGGCACACGATAGAAGAAGTACAGTAATTGAGAAAAGTCCGTTATTTTTCGAGGCCTGAGAATAAAAAGATCTGAACGCCCCGTGAGCGTATACCGAGTGGATTAATCTGGTTAGGAAAGATTTGAAAGCCAACTTAAACTCACAAAATGCGCCCATTTTTGCTACGCGACTTCGTGACAAGAGTGCATGAACACTGCCAACCGACTAGGAGTCGTTAGCGTAATGGTGTACGTGAAAAAACACATTGCCAGTTCAAATGCGCGGACTTTTACGACATTTGAGAGAGGTTGGTTGCTTGATAAAAATCTAGAAGACAAGTCCAACATTCTCTCAAGTTTGCACACGATATGATAAAAAGAACGGTAGGTAAGTGTTGATGGCGAGCAGAAAATAAAAAAAAATGCACTCTCAATTGACCAGTGCTGATCGTGCTTTAAGATTAATTTCTAAAGATAGCATTGTGCGTGACATTGGCCGGTGATGAGAGAAATTCTGTTTTCGGCTGCTTTTATTCAGCTTGTGTTCGGGTCCCCTTATATATGATGTTTACGGTGTCAACCATAACATGGTGGTAACAAAGTGTAAATTTTACAGTGGCTATGAGGGCAAGTTCTTAGAGTTTTGACAAAAATGTCTGATGAACACGTTTTTTGCATATTAATAATGTAACTATGACGTCATTGAAGCAACCTTCTATTGATATTCATCGTCGGATACCGAAGCATTCTTTCCAATTTCTTTTGTCTGATGAGCTTTGTCTGCTTCAATAAAATTCAGAAATTATTTTGACTCTTTGGTAGAGATACCGATGTACACATTTCGCCATCATTGGTTAGATTGAAGCCAAGTCACGGTATATGAGCAGAATATTTAATGCGCTGTTGCAATGTCGGAAACAACTTGATGCACGGTCACTAATAACAAACTACGTATGATAGAACAGAATGGCGAGAGTAAACAAACTATGCTATGGTGTTGTCAGTCTTTGCAAGAATATGTCACGCTTACGACAGAGAAACCAGTGACGATGTCTCTCAAGACGGCGCAACAAAATCAAATATATTCTGGTCAAAGGCTTGCTCTCTGACGCAATCTACTTGTAAAATTACACAGAGTGGATGAGTAGATAACCAGTGCCGAGTAAAGCTTTGAAATTGGCTAGTGTCTAAATAACAAAATTTAAGATGAACTTGATACTGTAAAAACATAACTATTAACTATTATACTTTAACAAATCAAAGGTAAAATAGAAAACTTGAACACAGATGTAGCGTTTTTATGATCACTTGAATGTTATCCCACACCTTTTCTGGGATTATTCATTCAGCTTTAATCATGCAGTAAATGGCGTTAAGTGAATATCGTAAATAGATGGGACGAGACGGCTTACCACATGTAAGTTGTCAAAATCCTGAAGGTCAGAACACGAAGATCCTGGAGAAAGCCAAGCATCGTCCTGCTGGATTCCCGCTCCACACTCATTGCCATACCCAGCATTATGCAAAATATCACAACACCTGACAAGAAAATACAACATTTATAGATCAGATACCTTGAACATCACTCTACGGCGAACATCTCCACCTCTCCCCCTTTCCTCCCTCCCTCCCACCCACCCCTCCATCGATTTAGCATGTCTCTCCCTCTCTATGTCCCTCCCTTTCAAAATGGCATTTAGAATGCACAGCGATCTCAAAGCAACGACGTTTTCTCTTTGGAGAGAAAGGCTTCTACTACTTCAACCCTTATTTCACTGTTAAGAAGTCAAATATCAGCATTGAACACAATAGGATAAGGCAAAACCATGATGGCGAAGGGGAAAAACGATACGTTGTTCTCCTGTTATCTTGCAGAAGCACAGCTTAAAGCCTTATAATGACAAAATCATCCATTTTATGATATCAAACAGCTGGTGCTTGACAACGCAAAACTGACTAGTAAAGAAAAAATCCGTTATCTATCATGTTTACCTTTGAATAGTCGAAGTTTGACTGGTTTGTATAGTGCAATTAACATTTATTTATTTGTTTATTTATTTATTTATCTGTCTGTCTTACCTAACAAATTCGTAGAACCTCCGTAAGCAGTATATTTGTCAATCACGATATTCTTGGTAATGTTGGTTCCGTTCACCTCAATGTACGTTTTTTCTAAGTCGTATTCTGTACGTGTCTGTGGGATTAAAAACATCCAGGGTTATAGGGATGGTGTTTGGAGGATAAGATGGGTTGGATAAAATATTTGCATGACCGACCAGTCAAGGGTCAAGGTAGTATCATTTAAAAACAACGAAGAGTTGGTACCAAAACGAGTTCAATTGGCGGGTGCAAGTACGGTCAAAGTTCAAAGGCCAACCAATAAAGTCATTACGTCGTTTGAAGTATATTTTGATACGAGAAGAACTTGCACTAACTGTCCAGGGACAGTTTACTTACCGAATGTAAACAAGCCATCACGATATTTTCTGGAATGATGTTCCTAAAGGGGGCAGTAAGAGAGAGACTTATAGGGCGACGATCGTGAGGAAAAGAACCGACATTTTAAATCCCTTCTAATTTCTAAATCCTCGTGCAGGTCAGAATTCTTGAAAGGCAGAAAAAAATTTGTATGTTTGTCTGGGTTTTTTTTCTGGGCAGGACTGCCGTTCAAGTAATGGGCGTACAGACAGGGATGGCAAACTTTGCACCTATTCATTAATAAGATTTTCACTGGATTCCAAGATATTCGAAATGAAATACCGAAACTTTTGTTCAAACCTTCCGTAAGAAAATTTTAATCGTTTTCGAAATCAGAATAAAAATCAGGTATCACTGTGCAAAATTTAGTGCAAGAGAAACAAGCTAATATTTGCATGAACTTGGAATTCAAAATGGCCGCCGTCCCTGTGTTTATTCTATGGGGAAAATTAAATTTTCTAATTTCACAAAAATAAGCCGACGAAAGTTTATATACTCTATAAGCTTCAAAATGAGCCCCCCCCCCCCCACTCAAGTGGTAGGCAAAAAAGAATATTGTAAAAGTTTGAAAGTCTGAATATGTTTCCGAAGTGCAGTCTACCTCAAGTCAAAATGTTACCTGAAGAGATCTGCGAAGACATCTTGTGTCTCGTATCTCTTTGACTGAAACGGGATGTCACTGGAGTAGACGGATCCTGGCTGTATGATGGACACCAAGGCCAATCCCGTCATGCAACTGATGAATAATACCGTCCAGATGTAGCCGAAGGTCATCAGACCCATTTTGCCGTTGACCCTGAGGTCAAGTGTTGCAACCGCTGTCGACGAAAAGAATGCAGTGATGAAACGTTGGACCATTTATGTTACCCATGTAAATTCTCTGACACTATTCTGAGATGAGCTTTTAAGGCGTCTCTCATTCTTGTTGAGACATCAAGCCCTTGTGATGTACTTTTTGCATCTTCCCTTTCGTACGGCTTGGTTTGACCGGCGAAGCCTAGTCTCCCTTGCGAATAAACACCCTTGGCTAGCGAAGTTGTACTTTTTTGGAGACAGTAGCGCTCGCGCTCCAGTTAGTTATAATAATCTCAGAGTATATGCAATGAGATGAATAATAGGAAACCATCATTTGCTGAGTATTTGCTACAAGTCACACAACTACCACCTAGAATACAACATAGCTATGCAGAAAGATAAACTAGATACACACTGTTGTGACAGGATTAAAATACAACCAACAATAACTGAAAATTGAAAACTATATTGTCACACCGTCATGACAAACAATGTAGTCTGTGATTACTATTACCTATGACACTTCCTTGAATTAAAAAAAGAGTGTAGAAAAATAATGTTTATTTTTTCCGAGTAAGACTCATATGGGTCATAACAAAATGCGCAAAAGCGGTTGGAAACGAAGAACCTCGAAAACTTTATCCGGACAGCCAAACCCAGTGAGCGTTACAGGCAATGGAAGGCTCTTCATTAATCTAGATATAGTTTCTAGTTTGTCTGTGACAGTATGACGTCATACAGACCCAGTGCAGCTAAATATGTAAATATACACATGATACAGCATTCATCATCCAATTGTTACTTGGAACGGATTTCCAATTGAAAATTTTCTATATAGACAGAAACATGGCGGTTGCTACACACACTGGACAGGATGTGTTGTGACAACAACCCTGACACCACTCTATCAGCAATATCAAGTAAAATGCTATGTTCATTAATCTTCAGTCTTGCCGAGATGTGAAAACCCAAGGGATGTCCTGCTAACTAGGACTATTTAAATATGTAAGATTGGGTTACGAACCCTCTCTGTGCATTGGGAAATTCAGCGAAGCAAACGAAAGTTAATTTTTATCTTCCTTTGGACAAACTTTCTGAAAATTGGGTCGCGAAGCCAAACCTTCGATCGTGTAGATTGTGTAAGAGCTAGTCGCAACTTGCTAAAATCGGTACGCTCAAGTGAGTGGAATAGTCGTAACTTTGATGGAGCCCTTAGGCTATGTAGCTATCTCTGTGTGCAATGTCTTGTTCCCTGTCGCAACATATACCGTGGGAAAATTTACCTCAGTATTGGACTTGAAATATATTTTCTTTGTGAATTATCTTTAACCTCCTTTGATGATTGAAAGAAAATGGACAATGCAATTATTTTTACCGGCAAATATCACACCAGAAAAGTCTCCCATATTGTTTAAAATAAATACACGGATTCGTACAAAATTCGTTTCGTGTCATTTAAGTTAAGAAGTCATTACGATGTAATTGATAAATATGTAAAATAAATGTACTTTAGAAACATTACACTGGAAACTGTCAAAGTATTGCGAGTATTAAAACCGAGTAAATGTATATCCGACAGAAAATCTCGAAAGTATCGTTCATGGATCAACGAACTTACCTGTTGTAACACATGATACTACGAGTGGTAGAATCGATAGTTTTAAACCACGGAGAAACAATTCTCCAGGCAGTCCGATCCACATCAGTGCATCTCTGGATAGATTCACATCCTGGAAAACGAAAAGATTGATGATAGGCTAAAGCTGTAGAGACACGTGGACTAATGATAAACGTTATCGAGGAGTGCAAAGATCATAAACACTTTATTTAAAGGGCCAGTAATGCTAACTTTTGATGATTTTTTCGTTATTTTTACTTCATATGTCGATGACAAGTTCTTACTCTACTCCCGAAAGAATGTTGAAATACCTATTATTTAGCTTGTCAACGTAGCGTCTATATGTGTAAAATGCACTCTTATTGTTTATATTTGAATTCAAATCCGGACTTGAATTCCATTGTTAACAATATCTTGCAATGTACACATGTACAGGCAGGGTTGACAAGCTGAATACTATGTATATCAACATGCTTTGGAGAGTAGAAAAAAGAAATTATGGTTGACATTGAAAATAAAAATAGTGAAAAAACCATCAAAAGTTAGCGTTACTTGCCCTTTAACCTGTTCCACTCCAACTTCAAGCAAACTTGTTCACAATCACCACTTATAACAATGGGTTTTGGGCTAAAACCGTGTTGGTAAAAGTACATGTAAAGGGAGTGGGTCTATGTTTTACATCACACTACATTGCTTAAATGAATAGATGCGCATAATTTACGTGATAAATATTCTATGAGTATAAAAGTCATTACAGTTTTATTGCATGCTCAAAACTCGATAACACACTTTACATAAATATATAATAAATAAATAAATAAGTAAAATAAATGAATAAACATATATATTAAGGAGATCGAGCATTCCATGAAATGGACATATTTAAAACATTTAAAACAACTGTCACAATAACTAGCAAAAATGCGTCGTCCTTGCATGCTGCATATAACATACTCCTTGATTCATTTATTTTTTACAGTTTGACTGGCATACTTTGTAATAATTATATTTGTGATATACTCAACCCTAAAGAGAAAATTTTGTAAAGTTAAGAGACGCAAACAATGGTATACATTTTCATTAAAAGGCAGATTGTCTCCCATTTGTCAGAGAGAGAGAGAGAGAGAGAGAGAGAGAGAGAGAGAGAGAGAGAGAGAGAGAGAGAGAGAGAGAGAGAGAGAGAGAGAGAGAGAGAGAGAGAGAGAGATACAGGGAGAGAGACAGACATACATAGACACAGAGAGACAGACAGAGACAAAGATGACTGAGAGAAAGAGACAGAGGAAGTGGGAGGGACAAGACGGAGAGAGGAGTTACCAAGTTGTACCTACCTGTAGAGCAAAGCCTATGATGAATCCTACGATAACACCGACCAGTGTCAACAGCAGTAGCAGATTGTCAATTGCAAACTGCTTCAAACAACTGCGAGAAAAGGTGATTTCTGGAATTCCACCCCGACAAGGACCGCAGCACCTCATCTTCAGACAGTTGTCTCGGTATCTGTGTTTGAAATAAAAGAAAATCCGAATAAATATTGATTACTGATCGTGTTTGCCTGTATTAATGTTGATTTAAAGATTAGTGATGTTTTATCACTTTTACAAGAAAGTATTAGCCACTTGGGAGAGTGAGAATGTTAAGCACTGATAAATTGACTGATTGATAGAAAAAGACAGCTGCATGAGGGTCAAAACCTATTCGCCAATTGTCGAAACTTGATCTAGTATTATTACGCTGAGAGCTTAGCAACTAAATTGTCCACTTCTGCTATTCCTCTCATAAAATCTGTGTCCCAGTTTAATATATATGGAGTTAGATCGAGGGCATGCTACTTTGAAATACGCCCAACATTCTTGCATGGGAACAGCTGACAAAAAGAAAGTTTATAAAGATTTACAGCTCATTTACTAAATTTTCTTCAGCGGCAAAAATGTAGTGAGGTCAGCGATCGAATCGATGTAAAGCTTTCACATACAGAACTCAGCTTTGTCAGTACGGTTCTTTTATCACACATGGAGCGTCACAACTCACAGGGGATTTTGAAACTATATACATTATCATTTTTGTATCCTTAAGTCCCCCAGTTGACCATTTCATTCTGGGCCACTTAGGACAGCATAGCTCCAGCTCCCCTCTCCCCCTCCCAAAATACTGCAAGAGATGTAGCGATTATCATTAAAGGGCTACCCAAAAGAGACAAAAATGGGAGATGTCGTCGCCTGTCTTCCGCTTTGGATCGGACCGCAAAACAGCGTATAATCTTATGGTTGCAGGTCTCTCTACTAACTTCAAATGGACAATTCGTAATTGTGCGTTGGTCAGCTCTAATGGGACGCAGTCGCTTTTTATGCGGAATTTACGCCCAGGAAAGACGATATCTTCTTAAAAATCAACCAATGAACTTAACCCGTAAACAGGTCAGCAATCACCATAGATTACGATAGGTTTGACCCAAACCGTCGTGGTTAAAGGGTTAAAAAGGTGTACATGTACAACACGAGGAGTGCAAAAAGTATCCTGATTTTCATCAACGTCGATGTTAACAGTTATACACTTTTATCGTTGCCATACATTTTGCTCGATTTGTCATTGCTTTTTCCATCCATTCTATCTCTAAGTATGGTACGAGATATGCTGTGTCATGTCAACCGATGTCTAAGCGTGTCCTAAGTTACAGAATACAACAAATATCCAAAATAATACAAGTTAGCAAACCATATCCGACGACAACGACCTTGCTCTGTCAAGCTTATTATATAGGCATTCCACTTGAACAACAGTTGCATACAAGCCTGCCAGGCAACATTACATTTTACAACAGTTATGAACGGTCTCTCAGTGGGGTTTGAAATCTAGCCAGCAATGTTTTTTATGCTATCCCGGATTGCCTTCATTAAAACCATATGAGGGGAACCATTACGTGCTCAAGTCCAGTCCCTGCCAGGTGTTATTACGTTGGACAAACTGATTTTAATTGGGCCTTTAATCGTGACTATTTCTGTCTTCGTTCATGTGAAAGAACTGCTCTTTGACGCGGGGAACTGTATTCGCTCACGCCCCGTCGTCCCTTGTTTTTCATGTTTGTCCACCCACTCATTTGAAGGAAAAGAGATTGAACCATAATTTGGTTGTGTAGGGGTGGGTTCAAACTGAAATTGGAAGGGCTGGTTCACGCGAATCAACGACTTGCTTTATTATTCTAGTTTGCTGTATTAACATTTGCGTGCCTGTCTTCTCTTGTTAGTGAAATGGACATCGTTGCTTGGGTGCATCGATCATAGGTCTTGCTTTTATTTTTTGTTTGTTGTTTGGTTTGTTTTAATCCAAACAGACTTTAGAAATTGACAAGGTATGACCAAAATTCAAAACCTAGAGAGAGGTACAGTCAGGAACAGTAGCATATATGACTTTAATACGCATCTACGCAATAATCAGCAAATTACACGCAATTCATAGTCTCACATAATCTACCGTACTTTAATTGTACATGGGGCAATTTCCGTTAGCTCTCTCACTTCTACTTTCAGATAGAGGTGAAAGGAGAGTCAACCTAACTACAACCATTGAAGTCATAAACGGACGACAGGAACCATCATTTTATCAAAATGAAGTTTTGCGTAGCTTATCTGTCGTGTAACGTGCTTGACGCACAGATCCTATAGCATGGAAAAATATTTCTGTATTTAGCTTTTCTTTTGCATTTTGCAAGTTTCTCGTGAAGCAGAGTTCCAATCGAAAGTCACACGGGTCAAAGGTCGCCACCAAGTTATGGTGAATGATGTTACATATAGTCCAACGTGCGCGCAGTTACTTTTGCTAACTGAAGCAACTCGTCTGTTCCCAGGGCTTTATGCATTTGCACAGCAAACGTGGGCCGCTTGGTCTCCATGGAAGAGAAGACTTATACAGCTTTGAAAACATCTGCTGACCTCACCTCTCCCGGCTCCACGGCAACGCGACTGACAGTGTCTGTACAATTATGATGAAATCGTTTTGAGTCCTGGGAGAACTGCACACAGTAATGAATACGCCCGACCAGTCAAAAAGATAGAGCTATTTGAGTTGCTGTCTTTGATTGTCTCCACCAGAGATGCTCCAAAAAGCGACTCACCAGCTGACGATAATTCCCATCATGAACATTCATGTCTCTCTTTGAGGCGTTAGTTTTGACTGCAGGGTCCTTCTGTTCACGACACGACGCGTCGTCCTCCATTTGCGTAAATCGCTAGCAACGCGCTTTTTTAACACATGTACGGATTATTACACTGGCTATAGCCCATTGTATCATAAAAGGGCATGCGTCACATTATACAAGTCGACGAACTTTTTCCTCATCAATTGCCGCGGTATCCCGAATGAAAAACCAAGGTTAAAACGTAAGAACCCAACAAGCATAGGGAAGTGACATATTTGAGATTTGTTGATGCAACATATATCTTGCGTTGCATCAGAAGCTTGGCGATACCAGGATGTTGCTTAAGAAGACGAAGACAGACGATAATATTGAGCAAAAACAATGAAATTACTCAGGCTGTTTTTTCAATATACAAATTTAAACGGGAAAATGTCAAAAACCCTCCTACCGGCTTTCAGCTGTTATATTTTACGGACTTCGCTAAGTTTAGGTTTAGTTGACTTTTGCTGTCTTCAAGAAGTATTTATTTGTCAGTCGGCTAGAGTCTTCACTCTCCGTCAGTTCAACGAGAAATTGGTTTGTTGTCTATGTAAAACTACCTGAGTACACTTACGTGATGGTGTCGTGGGATATGCCCCAGCGGTTCGGTCACAAGGGTACATTATAAACAACCGGTCGATGTATTTACTGCTACCTCCTCGGAGATGCAATCTGCGCAAAGTATCCTTGCAGAAACCGCGCTAATTACGCAAGCAATTTACGTCGCAGTGTGAACACAGTGCCCTTACCTTTCAGTGGCCACCGTCACTCTTAATGGTAACGCCGTGAGCTGTTGCCGTAAAGAGGTTAGCAGTTTACGACGATGTCGGTTTCGTAAACGGATAAAGTTTCCATTATTCACGTCACGCCTTCGTAAGCGTTCAAAAACCGACGCAGCCTATTCCCGCTAGCTTTGAAATTGCGATTAGTGACAGGCAATTTCTTTCTCTTTCGCGTTGCAGTTTCAACACTTTCTCCAGGAATTTCAAGAACACCCTTTATAAACGATTCGCGCTGACTTTGAAATCAAGAAGGCAAACGGTCCGCACAAGCTCTTTGTGTTCCAGGCTCGCTTGCTTTTTTTATATATATATTTAAAAATGAATGCGATTCGGAACATAATAGAGCAGAAATGTACCTATAGTCATCAATGAATATATCGAGTTTTTCGGAAACAGCGCCTTCCATTTTTCGCGTTACTTTGCATGACTCTATAGCTGCTATTACATACGAACCGAGTTGTTTTAAAATTTATTACCTAACATATATTCTTTACAGCCACTGTTTCATTTTGCTAGGGGTCAGAAAAACGGTCAGGGATAATAAAACGAATGATTTATTTGTGTTTTTGACGGATGTCGAAAGGGCATTTTGCCACGCTACCACACTGAATAGACGGGTTACGTTACGCGTTACATGAACTTTATAGTTGTTTCTTATGCCGATGGGCGATGCAATAACAGTGAAAACCCCGCCATGGCTGGATAAAGTGTTGGGATTTTAAAAGACTGAATGGTTTCTTTTTTCAGGGCAAATGGATTAACATCAATAAATTATACTCATATAGATATCTAGGGTTGTCTGCGTAATTTCATCTTGTGGCTGACTGTATAGTACCTGGTCTTTAGCTTCAACCATCCTATTATATAATGATGATTAGTCATAATTTGTCAACCTGACACCTTATCTGTACAATATTAAATGTAGGGTCATATGCGTTAAAACTTTGTTATTGGTATTAACGAATAACGCTCTTCTGTAATTTTTTAAATAGGATTTTCAAAATTGCGTGACTTAAGTTCGTTGTTTTTGCGGGTCGTCCAAAACTCAATGAACAACAATGTAGTTTTTAATCTCTCCGTGATTTCTTAGGTTAACTATGGAGTTGCATATACAAAAAGTTGCTCAAAGCTTTTGCGTAAAAAGTTTCCCTGACATAGTTTTGACAGACTGAATCCATAATCGGGCCTTTAAGGGAACCTGGGAGAGTGTCAAAGGTCAACCTTCATAGAGTCCCATCTGTGTTTTGTTAACATAAACCACACAGATCAACATTTGTAATGGCCGTTCGTATAGGATTGTTGTAACCTGGGCAAACAAAACAATACACAAATCATCCATTGTTTGGTAAGTTCACACATCTTCATACAAACAACGAGTACTTTATAGCGGCTGGCAGCGAACTTGAACCAGGTCTCCATATGTTATGCTGCTTATGTATTTGTCAGAATGTCAATCAGTCACCATTAAGACGTTCCATGGTCGATGCTGTTTTTGAGACAGACTTGGTGTGGTTTTTGATTTTTGTACACCAACGCTAGCGTGAATGGTACATGCAAACTTAATATTTCGGTAGAGCGCGTCTTATGTACAACAGAGACACTGTTGTTTTAAACTGGCCATCTATTAATCCAGAACTATTTAATTTATCTTTTGACATCTTGACCAGATGAATCCATTTTGAAAAAAAAATCAATTGTCAACAACAATATCTCATATTTTATATAATGTACTGTACTTGCGATGCTAAAACTTAGTCTTAAATAAAGCTCTTAAGGTAGCGCGCACCTCGGGGACAGTATCTACATTTTTGCTCTGGTCTACCACTTGTGGGGGCTCATTTTAAAGCTCTTTGAGAAAGAAAAACTATTAACGTCTCAGTTTTTCGAAAATCCAAAATCCAAAAATCCAAAACAAGGATGGCGGACATTTTGAATTTCAAATATCGCAAAATGTTGTGTTATTTGATTCTCGATTACCAAAATTTGCATGGTGACACCCGATTTTCATTCTTGACTTTGAAAGAGAATGGTTAAAAGATTCCTTGAGGAAAGTTTGAGCAAAGTTTAAGTTTTTCACTTTCGAGCCGCAAGATGAAGAATATGTACTTATTTCAAAGAACAAAATAATGAACAAATCATTATCAAAATATATAAAAATATTAAAATATATTAAAACATATTGAAATTACCGGTATGATCGAAGTCAAATATTATTAAACAACCAATCACGCCACACTTTCCATAAACGTTTGAGAATTGACTGTACAGTTTGATTTCCTGACGAACAAAACGATACTAATGTTCTCTAACTCTGAAAGAAAGTTGCTAGGAAGCTGTTGTTGGCGATACTGCCTTTTGGAAAGCGCTTTTTGAACGCATACAATTCCGATATTGTTACACCGCTTGTCGTTAAAATTTCCCTAACGCAATCAACGACACAAAGGTACATTTTAATCGTCGGAAGCAGTTAGAAAACCATAGAAAATTACCGCATTGTGTCAAAATAAGGACGATTTGAGTTATTATTCTGACACAAAGCGACCTCAAAAAATGAGTTATTATGTTCATATCGAGAAGTATTATTTTACTTACAGTGGTTTTCTCCATTAAAAGTACGGCCATTAAATTGTATAAGGTTTGGTGTAACATTTTACACAGTATAGTCCGTTTTAAGTGCATTTGTGGAAGAGAGATATTGTTATGATTTCAAACAACTGCGGGATTGAAATTACACGAAAGGAGTGCGATGATGGAGAGAAATTTTCAATATATAGACCGACTCTGTTTTTTTGCAAAATGCATTATTCAAGCCTTTTTATGAGAAACTCTCGGCTTCTCAACGTAGGACATATAAAGAGTATTATAAATCATAAAGAAAAGGAACAAATTCTTTCAGAACACATCGAAATTTTGTATTTCCGATAAATATTGGACCTCAGGGTGAAATGCACCACGAAAGTAAGACAACATTATGTTTCCCAATACTTTTCATGTAGAAGCATTAAACGTTTTTTTCTTAACTATAATTTATTCTGATTATTGTACAATGTTTGAAGTTTATATTTTTTTAATAAACCGACTCAAACGATACTTGATGTTCAGTTTTCGTGAGTTGCCGCATGGTCCGAGTCGTGGGACCTTAGCGTAACTCTACTGAATTTAAAGACCAGGCCTTAAATAAAATATAACAAATAGCTTTTCGTTCATTATGCCGACATGCCTCACATATCTCAATAAATATTAATTGAAGTCGGGTTATAAAAACATTTTGAGTTTATTGTTGGATTTTCTCCAAAGTCTCCATCTGAGAATCAAAATCTGGGAACTGATTCATTCTAACCCACGGTCAATGCCTAACTGATTAGGGTTCAAAATGAAATGTGGGGACTCAAGAAGACAGAACGGCTGTAAATTACATTTTTATCCCGAATAGAAATCTCGATGCTGTCTCTTATCATCCGCTGTTTCGGCTGATGTCACCGATCGAAACAATTATTTCACATAGAATTATTGCCTTATAATTTCTTGCGTCACGCAACACCTGCAATTTCTGTATTTCACAGATACGTGAAGAAATAGACATGTTTGAAAAAATAGATATTATGTGGTGTAAAAGTTTCATCGCTATCGATATTAATTTTCTATGGATTTGTTTTGTTATTCATAGAAATTTATGGTTTTAATTTCGAGAAAGATCTTCGATACAGCGGCTAACGCAATGGGTAACTGTGTGATAAAGACCGAATTCTAAAAATACATCTAGAACGCTCGCTTACCGGTGAAATGGAGAATATTTGAATATTTGTAATAAATTAAGGAATTCGGTGATTTACGACTTTAATAAGAGCTTCGCACGGCATTCTAAAAGTCGTAGGCTTACGATTGAAACTAAACATTATTTTCAATTCCATTCACGTAGTGAAGTAATGCAACAGATCTTGCGATAAACATTAGGTGAAAATAGACCTAGTTGCCGATGCACTTACCTGGCATACGTATACAATATAGCAATTTGTTATACTCATACTTGCGACCACGACCCAGCTCGCAAATTTCTCGTAAGATAATTTGATAATGTGTGCATTAACTGATTCATATGATGCGGGCGACCAACTTTGTGAATATTAAAAATGTTCAACCCCGATCGATCCGCGCAACAAAGTTCGATACGTGCATAACCTGTTTGATTTTTCCCTGAGAATTTTGATGAAGGATAGGATTTAGTGAGCGGCCACAAAGAAAACAAAAAATTTTCACATGTTTTAAAATATGATTTAAATTTCATTTCGTGCGACAAGCAATATTCCGTTAGATGATGGCACTGCACTGCGGTGCTGAAGAAACGACCATCCAGGGACTTAGCCTACCGCCCATGATACTGTCACTTGCATGGGGGACAAGCTCTATAAGATTGTATTTTGCTCGGTAATCGCGTAGGCTACTTGCCATCTTTTTACTAGGTTCATAACCAACAGATAGGCAACTGTGCAGTAGGGGCCGACAGCAGTCTGCAGTCCCAACGGTATGTGCGAATTATTCAGTAATACCGCACTGAAGCAAGATCATAATTTCCTACCCGTTTATGCATTGAAGAGGACGGATTATTTCAGAGGGAAACTTTCTATGGTGACCGTATTTGTAAATTATTTGCCAGAATTAAAAAAAAACAACTTCCTGCTTGCCCAAATATCCATTTTTCAGTGCATTGAAATAAGTGCTGAGGCCCGGGACGGCCGGATATCTGCAGTGCGACACAACCAAAGCTTACCTGTCTCCTGGTGCGGCTAACCTGCGACACAATTCAGTGCGCCGTCAAGCATCCCATCTAGCGCCGATATCATCATTTTTGCCGTACGCATGTACCGCCGGAAATCGATATTTTAGCAGGTGTAAAGATACTTTGGGAAATATCGGAGAAAACCATCAATGCGTGTCCATCCGATGTCGTCACCCAGATAGACAACGCTCAGAGAATATGCAAATTACATTTTGTTCAAGAACAAAACTCGAACTTTGACCCCGATTCTTTTTTGACGTCATACACTTCCCAGAACGCAACAGGTTTCTGCAGTCTAGTAGCGCGTAATTCTCGCGTTTGTTTGCAAAGGGCCCATTATCAGATATTATTTATTTATTTAATATTTACTTGATCTTATCTACTTATTTATTCATTATCTGCCTGTTTTCTCTTTGTTTTTACTTATTAGCATAAAACGGAGAAGCACGGTTCAGCTCAGATCTGAAGTATCATGATGAACTTAAACCTGATAAAGTTGTGGTCATTTGAACACAAACGAATAAGCATGCTGTAACAACATCGCGCCTACCCCTCCCCCTTAGAACATAACCCTCATTACAAGGCCCGTCTACCGCCAACAAATTTCAGATTTACTCAAATTTTCTATGGTAACTTACAAATGTGATATGAAAATATTAACTCGGACACAAAAACTTCATTTTTTAAAATCATCTGAAGTGGCGAATTTCACGATTATATTTTCGGCTTCATTGACATATGTGCGTAAGCGACTTGAGCTGTTATATCGACGGAAATACAGACAATATTTTCCCCGGTTTGTGTGTGCGATTGAACCACGTGACATGTGATGTCATTGACTTCCACAGTAACACAAGTGATCACAAAGTACAATTTCAGTACATTTCGTGGACATAAAATCCGAAATCGCCTTTGAGCACTTTCGGACAAAATATCGGACCATACATCAATAGTATTTGAGCTAGTTGCTGGTTTTAAGAAGTTGTATTATTTTCTCATATAGCGCCGAAACACCTCACAGTTACCACGTCCCGTTAAGCAACTAATGCCCGTACCCACGTGTTCCGAATTTCGGAAAGCTTGGGTCCTACCCAGCGGACACATTGTCTAACTGCGGCTAAGAGTGGATGTTCCATACCAGTCTCAGGACTACCCAGCATGCAAATAACATCAAACTCATCAAGATGAGGAAAATGGTACTTGTGACGTCATGCTGTTGGCTCAAATGTTAAAACTTCATAAGTATGTTGCGAGATGGTCATATGATCCCGACGGAAAATAAATACGCCGATAACCAACTGTTTAACACGCCATTATGACGAGCCACAGCTGCAGCGTGTGTAATGAATTTACCGCTCAGAAGTCAGTGTTTCTATGACAATGACCTCGTGCATGTATTGGCACGTGTACGTGCTTCGGAGCACATAGGCCCTATACTGATGGTAGCCTTATGTTTGCAACCACAACCCTGCCCATCACATAGCCCAAAGTTTTAGAGTTTTGCATATGTAACTGAATTATCCATGGAGGCGGAATACTCGATTGAAGGGTGCATGATGCTTTCTCAAAGGAACGGATATCTATCTATCTATCTATCTATCTATCTATCTATCTATCTATCTATCTATCTATCTATCTATCTATCTGTCGAGAGAGAGACAGAGAGAGACAGAGAGACAGAGATAGAGAAGGGGAGGGCTATAAAGTTCACCTAAAGGGGACATATGAAGGCCTAAAGGACTGGTACTGACGTTTTCGAGATCATATGGTACGACAGAAGCAGTAACATTCCCCCCCCCCCCGGGATTTTCCCCAAATCATGTGATTCAGAGGAAATTGAATTCTGATGCTGGGAACACTCAATTGATTCGCTTTGACATACAAAAGCTACCGACGAACCCTGTCGGATTTCTTACTCTCCCACCAAGACTGACTTCCTCGAGCAAAAGTTTTCACAGATCCGCTTGCAAAAAGTTCCGATATGAACGCCAAGAGGACCGTTTTCTTTCAAACCTGGTTCGCGATCGCCTTCCAAAAATTGACCTCGGCGATTATTTTTAGTATTGGTGCACAGCAGGATTACAGTTCATCGAATTACACACAACTTAATTAACACCGGATGGTCAGTAAAAAGTCGCACAGATTTAAGTAGTGACCTTACTTCACCGACCAGTGATTTCATTGCTAGACTGGCATTCTATCGGCCTGTACGATTTCACCCTTCATTCGACGGGAATTGGCTGTTGATAACGCTTTCCTTACCATCTTTTTGTGGAATAAATTTATGTGTTTATGAGTCTCCGGTAGCTACGTTAAGAAAGAAAGTGTTAGCAGCGTGGCCAACCAAAGAAGTAGAGGGAGAATTGCCCTCCCCCCCCCCCCCGCTGTCTATGGGCCAATGGTATAAGGGAGCGTTCAGTTATTACGGCCGGGGATGGGCCGGCAAAATTCATAGGGGGGGGGGGGGTCACCTTAAATTTGAAAACTGCAAAGGGGGGGGGGGGTTCATGTATTTTTCAAACAGCTCAGAGGTGGGGGGTCACTTAATCTTCATAAGTATCCGTCCTGTCAAAAGCAGTTTCAGTGTTCAAAAATATTCTGGAAGATAAAAAATGATTCGCTGCATGATTTCATTCTCTGAAGTCATTTAATTGTAACTCTGAACAAAAGTATAATTATCTGTCACATGAACATCTTGCCTTGGCAACTCTGAGGCTTGTCTTATTGTAAAATGGAGCTCACTGAGGACAATGAACAATTCCTCTTACTTACATATTAGAGACATAGCAAGTTTTTGTCAGAGAAATTATTTAACAGTTACCTGTACACTACTAGTACCATAAAAAATGAAATTAAATTTTTAGGTGAAATTCCAATATCATAATTGTTTTCAACATATGAACTTTCAAATACCCTATTTGAATCATGTACATTTTTATCAATGTCAAGCACCTATAAAAGGACAAATTAATTTAGTTTAGCATTGTAAAAAAATTATTCATAGTAATCTCGTAGACTCCAATGTATAGTTAATCAACATTTCGGTGAAATTCAAAAATCCAATTTCTTGCACACATATCGACCTTTAACCATTCTAGTCTAACTAAGCACTTTAAATTGAATTATCAAACGTCTATAAATACACAGATTTAGATAGTTTTGAATTGGAAATCAGATTTCTTGTACACATAATATGCACCTTTAACCATCATATTCTAATCAAGTACAATTATGTTAATTAATCAATATCTGTATATGCACAAGCATAGCAAGTTTTTCATTGGAAAAAAATTACACACAATTTTATCATAGACTCCCATGTATAGTGGCTGAACATGTTTGGTGAAATTCTAAAGTCAAATTTGTTGTCCACATACCAGTTGTAACAACCCTATTCCAATTAAGTACATTTATGTCAATTATCAAATATCTATAAATGCATAGATATAGTTATGTATTGATAAAGTATTACATAGTTTTCTCATAGACTGCCATGTATTGTGAATCAACATTGTCAACAGCTGATTATCAATTAAATCCAAATATCAAAATTTTGTACACACAAGCTTGCACAAAAATATTGCGATCCACCTGTAATTTCTATCCAATCCCTTTGAGGGGTAATGTCAAAATTATAGCAAGTCAGAATGAAAATGTGAACGTTAACACCTTGTGAATTTGTAAAGGGGTCATTTGAAAAAATCTGAGAATCGTTTTTTTTATTCTATCGCCCCCGGAGATGTCTGCGTGTGCAGCTTTACTCAAGCAAGGGGGAGGGGGTCATGAAAATTTTGTCATCTTAAAAGGAGGGTCATCAATTGTTTGGTGCAATGGGTAGGAGGGGTTCACTTATTTTGACTGATGCGCAGGAAGAATTTGCTGGCCCACCCCCGGCCATAATAACTGAACGCTCCCTAATGAAGGTTGCCCCTTGGACATTTACTGCCTGGAAATTCCTCATCCATCACTATAGGGCTAGCGTTATGGATAAGGTTAGCGTAAGAGTAAGGTAGTTAAATATCCAGGGGAAGTAACTGCTGCAAAATACCGTATGCGATGAAATTGGAGGAACATTGAGTCTGGAGCAAGATAAACTTTAGCTCACAAATGCGGATATTCAAAGTCGATGTTTCATTTTATCATCCATATGAATGGCAAGCAACGAAGCGATTACGTCGCTAGTGTATATATCACACACTTTATAACGGAGCTTGATTGATTGGCGTCCATTCTTTAAGAGAGATAAAGCGACAGCATATCTGAATGATTAGCGCTCGTAAACACAACCTCTCCTGGCTATGAAAGACCCACTGAACTGAAAACGAGGCCATGGTTTCTGATGATGAATGTTTGACACCGTTACAATTTATGTTCTTCAGGGTAAGAAATAAAAAAAAAATCAAGAAACATTTGCTTATCAAACAGCAATTATCGGTTTAGTTGACATTTCAACACTTCTCATTTAAGCTAAGTTGACGTCATAATGCTCTTATAATAGGTAGAATAACCAAAATCATGTTCCACTAATAGTGTCGACGGGTGAACAACGACATTGGTATAGGCTCAGGCGACTACTGTGTTCGAGGTACACGGCTGCCGCAAGCAAGCTGATTCCAAGATTCAGTTAGCGCATTCTTCTATATTTTATGAGGAAATCATTTCTCATTCATGCTGTAAACTCTCACGAGATCACGAGATTCAACACGTGATACTTTGTCCATATTATGAATAGGCCTATTGGTGTGAGTTTTCAATCTTTCGCTCTCAAAGTTTTTGTTGACCCGGAGAATTTTACTTTTCTCTTACAGAATAGGCAAATAGGAAAAATGACGTCTCTTACTCTAGTTCAGGTGCGACGACCTAAAAAGCAGTGACTTCTGACAAAGATAATTCATATGATATCAGCTGTCGTTTGGCCGAACGCAATTTAATGCTACATTCCCGCCAAAATACGATGCATAAATCAAATGCATTCATAACCAAAATTGAAGAAATATGAGCATAGTAGGCAAGCACATATTTAATCCAAAAATAAACGAACAAAGTGAAAAGCGTACCTTAAACTTTCAATTTGTGTTGCTAAAAACCTTAGTCAGGAGTGACCGAATTCAAGGTCCGTGACCGGTTGTGACATCTACATCTGTTCGTAAGGCCACAAAGGCATTCGTCGTTCAAAAGACATGCGTGCTTCTGAGAGCCTGCCAAGACTCATAAATTCATGCACCATTGGCGGCAATAAAATGTTAGAGTCAATGCCTAAAATGATTTGCATATGGGGATCACATTCTGCCCTCAAGTGTATCGTTCGCGCGTTTAATGTGAATTTACTCTGAACGGTTGTGCATGTATCGCTAAACATATTCTCAATTGGTGCTGAACGGAATAATGTGTTACCAATAAAAGTTGAACGATTCCTTATTGCACAAACGATGTCCCTTGTTATTCTACCAAGGAAGATAGAATAGATGACGTTGGCGTTCAAACTTGAATGCTTTAATTTGGTACATGAACTTTTTAGAATAACTGAAACGAGAATTTAGACGAGGGCTGAACTTATAGGCAGACTTACTGTAGAATCAATGTCAATTGGAAAGTGCATGATGGGATGGAGATGATGGCAGGATTGAATATGAGCTCCAAGCTTATAGTAAAGAGTGGCCGATGAGCCGACCGATAGGTGACGCATACATATTTCCAGAATATTTACTGTAGAATTGTCTTGGTTTTTTTTTTAAATGCAGTGGAGCAAAAACAAACAAACAAACAAACAAACAGCAATTGGTAATATTCATGACCTCAAAATGACCTTCCATCCTAGTATTTTCGACCCGGTGAATCAACGTATTTGATTGAATACTCTGTACCTGCAAACCGTATTTACTGTTATTTTCTGCATTGCCAATATACCACTGTAAGGGAGGGGTGGTCGGAACTGCGCTCAAACGTCGTATGGGACACATACGACCAATGTAAACACTGTATATCCACGGTACGTTGGCGATGATTGATGAAAGTTAAAACATGTTTGTCACAATGTACATCGTAAAATTGCAGATATGTTGACATGATGCATATAGATATCATGCATGAAATACATTGTTTGTAAACAAGAAAGTCGCATCAGCCCAGTTCCGACGGCCCCTCCCTTTAACTTATTTTCAACGAAATCTGCATTTTTCTCGTATCCAAAGCTTATTTTTTATTTCTACATACCACCGAACATGCTGTTAGATCATTATACATAAAGGAGTCATGAAAATACTTGATGATATTTAGTGGAAGTGTCTTGCAGTAATTGTGTTTCTGTGCCTTACCCCAGGGTAGTGGCTGAGGGGGCAATTCACTCAGTGTAGTAATACAACTCGTGCAGTCTTTATTTGATTTATTGACACGTATGTTTGGATGCATTGCTCTCGTGTCACCGCTGCAAAAATGCCATAACTGTCGGACTGATAAACGTTAAGGCGTTATTCCGCTAAATCGATGTCATCCAGTCTAATCTCGCCACTGAAACGCATTTTCATCCGGGTCAATGTCAGCTCTCAGCTGCCCTGCATTGTATCATTGATTTGATCCGATACGGCTGTGCGTCGTATGATCCATTTCATCCAATCCAATGTCGTCTGTATCGCGACACTTTCTATCCCCGCGTAATTTTACCCGCCTTTTCGCGTTGAACTTTTGATGAAAAATGAGATCGATGAAGTTCATTCTGGGCGGGGCAATTTTTAGGTCTAGTTTTGTTAGATAAAATAGATACGGCTGGAGAGTGTACCAGGGAAAGCATGGCAAAAATATTGTTCGAACAAAATTTTTATTAAAATATGTGATATCGAAAAAAGTCCCTTGGGACAGGCGACTCTTACGTTGAAACATGTAGCACGACAGATGTGATGGTGTACACGTCGCGAGTGAAAC